>NC_047120.1:50432332-50472332 GCF_902500255.1 Thalassophryne amazonica | reverse complement strand
GGACAAACTTTAGCCCATCAACTATTATATTTTTATAAGACATCAGCATTACAAAAACAAATGTTGGGAAATTGTTTTGATTAAAATGATTGGCATTTGGCTTATGTCTAAAACAGGTTAACCCGGGCAGCGCCAGGTGCCTTGCCTTGCCCACTTATAAGCAAAATATCAAATGAGAAGGTCTTTGAATGGAAGATTTCATCTTTCAAGTGATGAAAGAATTCTCACCATTGTATTCATAAAAATTCCTAATTTGTATATTATGGTTGCTCTGTGCTATGATCGGATAAAATTAAAATATACATACATTTTATTAGTATATTTATTTAGCATTTGTGTTAATTATCGAGGCACTGTGGTGACAGCAATTCAAATAATTTGCAAAATATCATTTCAGACAATTATCTTGACATCATGTCCAGATGACAACATTATGCTTTCAAAATAAACTTTAAAATATTGCATATCCTGGTTTAAAAAAAAAAATGGTTCAACATATTAAGAGTGAAGTGTTCTCTGTTGCTCTTTAAGTTACAATGTTCCCCACAGCAAACTACAACGTGAAACACAAATGATTATGTGGATCACTAACCCATCAAGAGGATGCACTGCGATTCCCTTTGGGTTCCTCAATCCAGTCACAATGTCTCGTCTGGACTGGTCTGTTACTTTGAAAGCCACTACAGCCTTGTAGGAGGTTGTGGTCCAGAACAAGACTTTGGAGGTCCAGTCATAGGCCATGGCATCCATGAGTCCCACTCTGCTACCTGTCAAAATGTGCTGACCTGGGAATGCATAAATTTCGTACAATAATTAATTGTGACAAGATTTAGGCACTGTGGGGAAAAACATGTGATGTTATTGTTCGATTCTATGTGTAACAAACTCATTTTTCTTTTTATTGTATTTTTTTTTACAGGTGATCTTGCTCAGTGCATTTAAAAGCAGTTTATCATTTCATACCATAATCTGAGCAACATTTGCTCATCTGTTCCCCTTATCCTCCAGGATCCTTTGGTCAATTGCCATCAAATTTGATATATGGATGGTCAATCTTAGAGATTCCCTTAAAGGGTTTAATTTAGCAAAGGTCAAGGCCACTGTGGTCAAATGTCCAAATTTATAGTTTCAGTTCAATGAATATCAAACTTGGCACACATACGTAAGTCATTTCTGTAATTGCCCAAGTGAGATCAAACTCACCAAAGACCAACCATTGGAGTCAAAGGTCAAAACTCCATTCTAACTTGCACCAAATGTGGCACATATATTGAAGTAGTTCTGGAATTGGCCCGGTAAGGTCAAATTTAAGACTGCTCACTCATTGGGGTTAACAGCACTCTGATCAAAGGTCACAAATTAAGTTTTTCCACTCCAACTTGTACCAAACCTAACACATATAGGTAGGTAGGTTTTGAAATTGTCCAGGTGAGGTCAAATTTGTCAAACGTCAACCACTAGAGCCAACTTCATATGTGCTTAACTGTTTGTTGGTCTATTTCTCAGGTATTTTTTTTGCTGATTTCTACCAAATGGTGTGTCAATGAAAACTGACCCCAAAATTGCCCTTAAAGAATTCATTTTGATAAGCTCAAGGCCAAGTAATTGCTTTTCAACTTGATTTGGACCTAATGTGGCATACATTTAGGTGGATTCACCCTTGCAAGTTTATTCAAAAGGCAATCATTTGGGTGAAGGTCAAGGTTGTCGGGGTCAAATGTCAGATTTCCGTAGCCCTTACTGCAGCGGTGGGCATTAGTGTGCCATAAAAGGCTGAGACTATGCAAATTTTTCTCAGCAGTTGTTTTTACTGACAAGCTTTAGGCTTAAACTTCAAGTCCCAATCATCTGTGAAATCACCTGTTGAGGTCATCTGTAGCAAGAACGCCCTGCACCATCTAGGCCATTCATGTCCACCCCTGCCTTATGGTCTGCCAACTCACAGGTACCATTTCCTAGTATTTTAAAACAACATACCGGTACGGTTTGCCTTGTAGATGAGGCCTCTGCTCCTGTCATTGTAGAAAATGGCGTCCTCGTTGCCATCAAACTCTACGGCAGAGCCAGAAAAATATGTCCCATTCCCCATTAAGGGCAAAATGATGTCCTCCTGGAGGGATATGTTTAGAGGGATTCCTCGCACTGCAGTGCTGGTGGCCATTAACAAGTAGTCCTTCACCTCTGTTCAAAGAGTTTGTGATAATGGTTTATAACAAGGAAATACTATCAAATAATCAAGACAAAAATCAGTTGAACTGCCTGATGTCTTCTCCATAAAGGTACAATGGTGTACTGCTCGTGAGCTACTACATTCATACAAAAGAAAATCTTTGGAAAAGGCTAGGCATGTACTTTGTAAAATGAAGTGAGTGAATGGATAGTTAAATGAATCCGTCTCCTCCCATTTGTTAGAACAATAACACAAAAACAATAAATGCTATCGTTTTGTCATTCTCTAAATTAAAACTGTCTATAGTGAGGACAAGTGGGTTCAACTTTGGTTCAATTTTATGTTCCAGATAAATACAAAAAACTGTTTAGTTTTTTTCTGATGTAATATGCCATATACGTGTCTTCCAAATCAAATCAAATCAATTTTATTTATATAGCGCCAAATCACAACAAACAGTTGCCCCAAGGCGCTTTATATTGTAAGGCAAGGCCATACAATAATTACGTAAAAACCCCAACGGTCAAAACGACCCCCTGTGAGCAAGCATTTGGTGACAGTGGGAAGGAAAATCTCCCTGGAAGAAACCTCTAGCAGAACCAGGCTCAGGGAGGGGCAGTCCTCTGCTGGGACTGGTTGGGGCTGAGGGAGAGAACCAGGAAAAAGACTTGCTGTGGAGGGGAGCAGAGATCAATCACTAATGATTAAATGCAGAGTGGTACATACAGAGCAAAAAGAGAAAGAAACACAGTGCATCATGGGAACCCCCCAGCAGTCTAAGTCTATAGCAGCATAACTAAGGGATGGTTCAGGGTCACCTGATCCAGCCCTAACTATAAGCTTTAGCAAAAAGGAAAGTTTTAAGCCTAATCTTAAAAGTAGAGAGGGTGTCTGTCTCCCTGATCTGAATTGGGAGCTGGTTCCACAGGAGAGGAGCCTGAAAGCTGAAGGCTCTGCCTCCCATTCTACTCTTACAAACCCTAGGAACTACAAGTAAGCCTGCAGTCTGAGAGCGAAGCGCTCTATTGGGGTGATATGGTACTATGAGGTCCCTAAGATAAGATGGGACCTGATTATTCAAAACCTTATAAGTAAGAAGAAGAATTTTAAATTCTATTCTAGAATTAACAGGAAGCCAATGAAGAGAGGCCAATATGGGTGAGATATGCTCTCTCCTTCTAGTCCCTGTTAGTACTCTAGCTGCAGCATTTTGAATTAACTGAAGGCTTTTCAGGGAACTTTTAGGACAACCTGATAATAATGAATTACAATAGTCCAGCCTAGAGGAAATAAATGCATGAATTAGTTTTTCAGCATCACTCTGAGACAAGACCTTTCTAATTTTAGAGATATTGCGTAAATGCAAAAAAGCAGTCCTACATATTTGTTTAATATGCGCATTGAATGACATATCCTGATCAAAAATGACTCCAAGATTTCTCACAGTATTACTAGAGGTCAGGGTAATGCCATCCAGAGTTAGGATCTGGTTAGACACCATGTTTCTAAGATTTGTGGGGCCAAGTACAATAACTTCAGTTTTATCTGAGTTTAAAAGCAGGAAATTAGAGGTCATCCATGTCTTTATGTCTGTAAGACAATCCTGCAGTTTAGCTAATTGGTGTGTGTCCTCTGGCTTCATGGATAGATAAAGCTGGGTATCATCTGCGTAACAATGAAAATTTAAGCAATGCCGTCTAATAATACTGCCTAAGGGAAGCATGTATAAAGTGAATAAAATTGGTCCTAGCACAGAACCTTGTGGAACTCCATAATTAACCTTAGTCTGTGAAGAAGATTCCCCATTTACATGAACAAATTGTAATCTATTAGATAAATATGATTCAAACCACCGCAGCGCAGTGCCTTTAATACCTATGGCATGCTCTAATCTCTGTAATAAAATTTTATGGTCAACAGTATCAAAAGCAGCACTGAGGTCTAACAGAACAAGCACAGAGATGAGTCCACTGTCTGAGGCCATAAGAAGATCATTTGTAACCTTCACTAATGCTGTTTCTGTACTATGATGAATTCTAAAACCTGACTGAAACTCTTCAAATAGACCATTCCTCTGCAGATGATCAGTTAGCTGTTTTACAACTACCCTTTCAAGAATTTTTGAGAGAAAAGGAAGGTTGGAGATTGGCCTATAATTAGCTAAGAGGAAGGAGGAAGTAACTAATGAAAATAACTCAGACAGAACAATTGGAGAGAAAGAGTCTAACCAAATACCGGCATCACTGAAAGCAGCCAAAGATAACGATACGTCTTTGGGACGGTTATGAGTATTTTTTTCTCTAATAGTTAAAATTTTATTAGCAAAGAAAGTCATGAAGTCATTACTAGTTAAAGTTAAAGGAATACTCGGCTCAATAGAGCTCTGACTCTTTGTCAGCCTGGCTACAGTGCTGAAAAGAAACCTGGGGTTGTTCTTATTTTCTTCAATTAGTGATGAGTAGTAAGATGTCCTAGCTTTACGGAGGGCTTTTTTTTTTATAGATCAACAGACTATTTTTCCAGGCTAAGTGAAGATCTTCTAAATTAGTGAGATGCCATTTCCTCTCCAACTTACGGGTTATCTGCTTTAAGCTGCGAGTTTGTGAGTTATACCACAGAGTCAGGCACTTCTGATTTAAAGCTCTCTTTTTCAGGGGAGCTACAGCATCCAAAGTTGTCTTCAATGAGGATATAAAACTATTGATGAGATACTCTATCTCACTTACAGAGTTTAGGTAGCTACTCTGCACTGTGTTGGTATATGGCATTAGAGAACATAAAGAAGGAATCATATCCTTAAACCTAGTTACAGCGCTTTCTGAAAGACTTGTAGTGTAATGAAACTTATTCCCCACTGCTGGGTAGTCCATCAGAGTAAATGTAAATGTTATTAAGAAATGATCAGACAGAAGGGGGTTTTCAGGGAATACTGTTAAGTCTTCAATTTCCATACCATAAGTCAGAACAAGATCTAAGATATGATTAAAGTGGTGGGTGGACTCATTTACATTTTGAGCAAAGCCAATTGAGTCTAATAATAGATTAAATGCAGTGTTGAGGCTGTCATTCTCAGCATCTGTGTGGATGTTGAAATCGCCCACTATAATTATCTTATCTGAGCTAAGCACTAAGTCAGACAAAAGGTCTGAAAATTCACAGAGAAACTCACAGTAATGACCAGGTGGACGATAGATAATAACAAATAAAACTGGTTTCTGGGACTTCCAATTTGGATGGACAAGACTAAGAGTCAAGCTTTCAAATGAATTAAAGCTCTGTCTGGGTTTTTGATTAATTAATAAGCTGGAATGGAAGATTGCTGCTAATCCTCCGCCTCGGCCCGTGCTACGAGCGTTCTGGCAGTTAGTGTGACTCGGGGGTGTTGACTCATTTAAACTAACATATTCATCCTGCTGTAACCAGGTTTGTGTAAGGCAGAATAAATCAATATGTTGATCCATTATTATATCATTTACTAACAGGGACTTAGAAGAGAGAGACCTAATGTTTAATAGACCACATTTAACTGTTTTAGTCTGTGGTGCAGTTGAAGGTGCTATATTATTTTTTCTTTTTGAATTTTTATGCTTAAATAGATTTTTGCTGGTTATTGGTGGTCTGGGAGCAGGCACCGTCTCTATGGGGATGGACACCTATTGGATGTCCAGGCTTGTTGCAAGCAATAATCTTATCATAACATGAATGATTGAAATTAGGAACAGGTGTGATTGAAGTTACATATATCTTGACATGATCTTGTCAGTCAGTTTCTTTCATTTCCACAGCCTAGGTGTGTGTGGTGGCTACTAAGGTCACCACTGCTACCTAATCAGCTCATCTATTCTGGAAGGGATATCAATGGTGTAAGTATCAAGTGTCAACCATGTCTGGTTTAAGAACAACCTTATTCACGAGTCATGTCATGTCATTGCCATTATATGCACAAAACAACCCTAAAATCTAATTGATGCATTCACTTCCTAGGTGTACCTATGGTATGAGTATAAAAGTTCTACCGTGTATTAATAATATGTTATTACATGTACAAGAAAAATCACTTAATTGTCAATAATAGGCAAATATTTTCACCACACAACTTATGGTTAATGATTTATCATGTTTACAAGAAAAAAATCCTTATTAAAGTGTTGTCACACTAGAAATCAACGTCTAAGAACAAGTATTAGTGAGTGTAAATCAGCAGCTTTAAACATTTGTTAATTTAATCCTGGACAAACTCACTAATGCAGGTACGGTTAGGGTGCATGTCATAACCAAGGCGACACTTGCAGCGGTAGCCGAGACCATCGTTGCCAGACTTGTGAGTCAAGATACAAATGTGTTGACAGCCGCCATTGTGTCTTCCACAAGGATTCATTACTGTAAAAATAAATGTTTGGATAAACACAGTTAAAAGAAAATAACCCTGAATTTTTCTTATTTCTTCACCAGAATTCTTCTATTGAGAAAATGTGAATGACTAGGACATATCTGACTTCAGCCTGGCAGTGTACAAACTTACCAACAGGTTGTAGGAGAGGATGTGAAACAACAACGTGGCCTGGCCTCTTTGTGGTACGATAGAGGAGTTTTGAGTTACTGCCATTGAACCTGTTGGCTTGTATCACACCCATCTTGGTCCAGTCCGTGAAGAACACTTTGTTTTCAAACACGGCAATTCCAAAAGGATGTGGAGCTTGGGTTCCGCCATTTAGGACGATTTTTCTGCAAAAGTACAAGAAACGGATGAATGCATCAAGATTTCACCCTCTAGTCTCCAATTAATGAGCCAAATCATTAATGACAAAACAGCTTTCTGTACTTAACCATTACCTGTCCAAACCAAAGTAGTTGACCGTCTCCACTGTATCAAAATGGCTATCAGACCAGTAGATTCTCTGGGTGACGATATCTACAGTAATGCCTGTTGGAGTGCCAAGTCTGATCTTCACCAGCTCTAGGCGATTGCGACCATCCATGAAGGCACGTTCCAACTTTACTTGTTCACCACCATAGCCCATGTCAGTAAAAAACATGTAGCTGTAAACAAGAAGAAAAAAGTTCAACGTATTCTGGAAGAGACTAAAAAATGTGGTGGGTGCCCAGCCCCTCAGCACTGCGCTAGTATCCACCCTTAAAGCTCTCCTACAGGGTTACTCCCACAAAAAGCAGAAACAACAGGGCAACACAGATCAAAATTATCATTAGCATGGTGAAGGAACGTCAGCTACGGTATTTTGGACATGTACACCACATTTCTTTGTGCACAATCTAGCAGTTTGGTGCCTCATTGTGGAGGTTCCCAGCATCTGGAGAAGGTCAAGGGGATGCCCATGTTTTGCCTGGTTGCAGCAGCTAGATGGTTACTTTCAAGAGGTGTAGATAGGCCAGTTGCCTGCCTGCGCTGGTTGCCACCCTCGACCCAAGGTGTTTCCATGGTGTGGTGGATGTAGCACGCACATCACCAACGCATGCTCCCAGACCTGACTTTATTCTGGAAGATAACTGATATCAACTTGTGGATGTTAAACTGAAAGAAATGTCTGACATGATAATATTCAGTAGTGGGCACAGCTAACTGAAAAGTTAACTTCAATAACAGCTAATCTGTTAACTGAAAAGTTCACTGTGATATCGATAAACATTTGACTACCTGCTAACCACTAACTTTTACTATAGCTTTGGCTTGTTTTTATTTTATTTTATGGTTCTAAACCCCTAAAAATCAGACCTAAAGAGGTAAAATTTTTAATATGTTGAAGCGTAAACTTGGAGATTCCCAAAAAGGTTTAGTATGCCAATATCAAAAGAGATTACATTAGAGATTAGATTAGATAGAACTTTATCAATCCCTTGGGAAGACTTCTTCGGGGAAATTGAGGGTAAGAATCACACAGAGTAGCAAAAGTAAAAAACAATTTGCAAATATAGATATAAATACACAAATAAAAATACCAGAAAAAACGCTCGCTTCCTGTCCTCTGTTTTCCTGCTACTGAGCAAAATGTTACTGAGCAAGATGTACATAAATAATTGAATGAACAAGTAAATTTAAACAGTAGATTCCATTCCAAATGCAGTTTATTTACAGTACAGAAAGTATCAAACAAATAAACTAATACAAAATAATTTTAATTATCGGCTTGTCTACAGTCAGGTGTGATGATCAAGCTACATGATCAGGTGTACGTTGTTTCTGAACAAATTATCACGTTCTAAGATACGTAGCTAAAGTATGTAGAAATAGTAGCTAACTTAAACCCTTGAACTTTACTCCAAAAACGTTACAACTAAATTTAGTGGAAGCTAATTGGTCTGCTAATGGCTATTAAAGATGACTGAAAAGATAATCTGCTGAGGAAAAAAATTAGCTTTGCTAATTAGCTGTTAGCTGATTGTCCTTCACTAATATCAGTTAAATGAGTGGACACTAATTGGTATGCTAATGGTTATTAAAGTTTACTGAAAAGCTAATCTGCTGTGGAATAAAATTAGGTTTACTTAATTAGCTATTAGCTGATTGTCCTCCACTAATACCAGTTAAATGAGTGGGCACTAATTGGTATGCTAATGGTTATTAAAGTTTACTGAAAAGCTAATCTGCTGAGGAAAAAAATAGCTTTTCTAATTAGCTGTTAGCTGATTGTCATCCACTAATACCAGTTAAATGAGTGGACACTAATTGGTATGCTAATGGTTATTAAAGTTTACTGAAAAGCTAATCTGCTGCGGAATAAAATTTGCTTAGCTAATTACCTATTAGCTGATTGTCCACTAATACCAGTTAAATGAGTGGACACTAATTGGTATGCTAATGGTTATTAACGTTTACTGAAAAGCTAATCTGCTGAAAAAAAAAATAGCTTTGCTAATTAGCTGTTAGATGATTGTCCTCCACTAATACCAGTTAAATGAGTGGACACTAATTGGTATGCTCAGTAATGATCACAAAAATATTAAATAGATAAATTTAAACCCACCCCACAGTAGGGTCCAGGGCCAGGCCATGAGGAGTATGCAGATTCTCAGCCACCAGTGTGACGCGATTCTCCCCCTCAAAGTCGCACATTTCGATGCGCTCCACAAATGCCTCTAAGACGTACAGTTTGAAATTGACCCAGTCCACAGCAAGGTTCTGAACGCTGTACACTGCAGTAGTCAGGATCGCCCTAATGTCGCCTCCGTTCATGTTTGCAGAGTACACCTAAGAACAAAATGACACAAGGTTTCCTTGCAGAAAGATGGTACCAATTTGAGGGGGACACACTACTTATTAGTTATTTTAGACCAACCTTTTTAGCATATGTGTCACTCCAGAAGACTCTGTTGCTGTGCCAGTGGTACGCCACGGCTACTGAATACCCTTTGCCCTGGGACGGCACCAAAACTCTTTCAAAGCGCCCATGTATGTCACCCAGCATTACATCACCACCGTTAGTGTAAATAAGCTGTGGCATTCCAGCTGAAAAACCCAAATTACACACTTCATATTAATTACTTCAGTTATGGCTGGATATCGTGTTTTTCAAAAATGGATTTTAGAAAACAAGTCTTATAAGCTTAAAAGCAGCAGCAATGCAACAGAGTTTAGTTGTGAAAGTAGTCATTGTGGTGTGTGAACTTTGAGAAATTAACAGCACTTATCTAACGTTAGATAACATTTTCTTGAAAACCAGACATCGTTCAAACAAACAGATCATTCTGAAACATTGCATGTCTGAAGTTGTTTCTATTATATGTGTGTTAAAGCACTATAAAGGAAAGTGACTGAAAATAATGGTGGGTGACATCGTTGCTAGCTAAATGCTAAAGCTCACAACACAATGCAGTGAAGCTCTGACGTGAACACTAACCTGATCTTACTCTGATAGTGTCGCGAAAAGTGATGTAATCTATTAGTTTGTGATACTGTCACACAATGGAGTAGACTTATATGTGACAGTGTCACAAAAAATTTTTAGAATAAATTTGGGGTGACATGGAGGGCTATTGGGGTTAGGGTTAGACTTAAAATTAATGAGCGAAGGGTTACCATGTCAAGAAAATGTAATAAATTTTGTGACAGTATCATAAAAAAAACATCAAACATAAGATCAATCAGAGATTTCTGATGTCCGCCAATCCGGATCCGGAACACTTCCGGAGTCTTCCATGCCCGAATATCTATCTGTGGTGGAAATTTTGTGAGAATCTGTCAAATAGATTTGACGTAATCCTTCAAACCCTGTATAAACTGAAATCTTGATCCAGAATCCAACTCCAGATCCGGATCACCTCCAGAATTAAGTGGAGTCTTTCATGCCCTAATATCTATCTGTGGTACATATTTGGTGAGAATCGGTGAAGTAGTTTTGATGTAATGATTCAAAGCCTGTATAAAGTGAAAATCCTGAGGGAGAAGCTAGATCCGGATCACCTCCAAAATTCAGTGGAGTCTTCCATGGCCTAATATGTATCTGCGGTGAAACTTTCGTCAAAATCTGTGCGCTAGTTTTGTCGTAATACTGCTAACAGACAGACAGACTGACAAATAAATAAATAAAGAAACAGAGGATTTTACTACGTCCTTGGTGGACGTAAAAACAAAAATGTGAGATTGGGCTGTGAACACAGGCCATTCCCACAGGTTGGATGATGTTTCAGTAAGTAGTCCATCTCCACATCCTATTCAGTCTATAATAGTCCTGTTTCTGTGGAAATGTAAAATTTCTCCTGTGCAACATGTAAGCTGTATTTCCAGTCATAACCAGAGGAGGCGCTATGTGCTTTTGTAACCTGCTTTGTGTCTGACACTACACTGCCTTGCATTGGACTCAAACCTAACCACTAATAGGGAGGCTATAACCCAAAGGCCCTAGTGTCTGTGCCATTTAAATGCTAAAAATCCAAATGCTTGATTCGTTGGGTTTTCAGTTGGGGATTGTGGGCCTTGTTGACCTTATCATTGGGTCATCCAGGGGAAAACTTACAACACCAGCTATGATGTTTTAAGAGTCTTTGAGATGGGGTGGGTAGGTTGGCTTTCTGTTGAAAATCAATGATTCCACCAGATGTTGTACACTGTCGTACCAAACATTTCAACAATTGTTACCATCCAAAGATATCCACAAGTCTTATGGCAACAATTTACATAAATCTACAGAATATGTAACTTGTTGTACCTGACAGATTGGCTCTGCACATGTGACCTTGTTCTAACAGGTATCCATCAGCACAGCTGCACTGGTGGGTCCCAGGACGGTCTTCACACAACTGGTCACAGATCCCCCAGATCTGACAGTCATCGTAATCTATACAATAAAACAAAATGTAATTTGAAAATCTTCAAAATCTAATAAGTGAAGATGGACACAAACATCACATTTGTTTTACTCACCAACACAGGTTCGGCTGTCGTTGGCTATGATAAAACCATCCGGGCAATAGCAAGTGCCCCCTTGTGGTGATTTGTGGCAAAGGTACTCACAGCTCAAAGTCGAGCATCTTTCAAAGCCTGTGTGGGAGAACCGTTAATCTAGGCAATCTTCTCCACCAAGACGTCACTGACAAACCATAAAAAAAGTTAATTGTAAGCTAAGCACGCACATGAGAAGGATGACAGCTGTTATCCCATCACACGCTCAACAGCTGACTTTTGACAAATATTAAAAGAAGCAATGTGATTCTCAAACCATTGCCTCAAATATTATGGCTGTCCTTTTACAGCCATAAAATATGTAGGTAGCTATTTTTTTTTTTAAATGTGCATGAACTGTAATGTCACAAACTGAACTTGGATTTTGGTGTCAAATTAGTCATTGTGACTCACTAGTTCTAAAACTGGGGGGTGGGTTGATGATGACTTTGAGGAGGAGATACACACTACAAAAAATGGACTATACATCTGACTGTACAGGCTTATCAAGGCACAAATAAGCAAGATTTATTCAAGCAAGATGACAAACGTGGTCAGCTTTTTGACACAAATGTAAATAAAGCAATAAAAACTCAGTGGTTTATAATGTTATTGCAATAAAATTAATTAAAACGAAACTTAGATTTTGCAAATAATTTGACACCAAAATGAAAACCACATGAGTAGTGGTCTTTGAGATATGGTGTAACAAACCTCTGTAGGATATGGAGTTGGGCTACCAATCTGTTGACCCGCATTCGATTCCTGTCAGGCTGTGTTCTTGGAAAAGACGGTACTAGCTTTTGCTGGGTAAGTAACCTGTAATGGACTGGAGTCCTATCCAGGGGTGTCGTAGACATTCATTGAAATCACGCTACAGAATTTTGGGATAATCACTAGCACCAATGGGCCTTGGAGCCTATATAGGACGTATTTCTTCTCTTGTTATAAGGTGTATTATCATATACCTATAAATGATACGCCAATATGATTGGATAAAACACTAAAGAATAAATAGCAATACACCCTTTTCGCGGATGGGTAATATTTTTCATACCACCCGAGTAATCAGCCAATCCGGACAGTGGAGCGGTGCCATGACGAAGAGGCGCGGTCAGAGGAACGTGTCCAACCTCGTAGGTTGATCGTTAAAATTAAATTTATTAGGTCTAAAAGCCATCATAATTATTTATAGGAAAACGTTAAAAACATTTTTCTACTAAGGTTTGAACTTTGAGTGTTTACACAGGAGAGAAAAGTGAGAAAATGTTAATGCCTGTTTGAGAAAAGTGTATAAAGTGTGTAGTGACGGGTTTTACAGCCTTAAAACATCTATAATAATTGTAAAAAATAACGCAGACTACTTTGCGGATTTCGCTTATCGCGGGTTATTTTTAGAGCGTAACTCCCGCGATAAACAAGGGACCACTGTATATGATAAAATCGTTATCAAGTTGTTTTACCAATGAATATGGCTTTATACACCCTTCAGAAAACCATACAACATTTATCATTTATAGGTATATGATAAAATTGTTATCAAGTTGTTTTACCAATGAATATGCCTTTTTACACCCTTCAGAAAACCATACAACATTTATCATTTATAGGTATATGATAAAATCATTATCAAGTTGTTTTACCAATGAATATGGCTTTTTACACCCTTCAGAAAACCATACAACATTTATCATTTATAAGTATATGATAAAATCGTTAAAATTTATCGGCCTCAGGGTGTATGGTTTTCTTCAGGGTGTAAAAAGCCATATTCATTGGTGAACAACTTGATAACTGATAATATTATTATATAGGATTCTTTTGGTAGTTGAGGGTCTTATGAGTGTAGGTATAATTTCTTAATTTACATGTGTATGACTTACTACATGTTTGCGCTGCTGTGGAGTTTGTCTCATCTGTTCCTCCAGGACAGTCAGGGGTTTCGTCGCACACTTTGCTCACTGCTATACATTCCGATGAGCCCGGGCAACCCCACTCACCAGGGTAGCAATCTCGAGAATTACTGTCTAAACACAAGAAAAAGAAATGTCTGGTGATTTTCGTGAATTCTTACGCTGCTGGTGTTGAACCATGGGAAAAATAGCTTCTAAAATTCAACATTGTCCTGTGTGAAGGAACTCCGCCAACTCAGGAGGCGTCAATGAAGCTTTAAATGATGGAATTTTACATTCTATGCAATGAAGAATAAAAATGTTGGAAGACATTTTAGCTAGTAGTCAAAGAGAGATTATTCTGTTTTAGAACCTTTCAACAAAAATTAGTTTGGAGCTCAAAATGTGGTGCCCAGTTGAAACTCTGCTGACATCATGGAGTGACTGCACGCTATGCTAATGTCACTGCGGCATGAATATCAAACAGAACCGTTTTGAGAACCAGAAGTTTTTGTTTGTTTGTTTTGATGGGAAAGCAAAAACAAGTTACTCACCACATCCTTTCTCGTCACTGTAGTCTCCGCAGTCATTGAAGTTGTCACACACATACTGCTGAGGGATGCACCGGCCGCTAGAACAGGTGAACTCGCTGCCGCTGCAGCTCTGGTATACTACAAGATAAATACACAGATGCATGCATCTTCAAAGACTTCCAAGTATTCACTTCATAACTGTACATTTGAAATATTTCTGACAGTAAATGCTAATTACAGACTAATTATGTCAAGTGTGAAACACAAGCTAGCTTAGTTCTGAATAGCAGAGCAACTGAAGCTAAGCTATTGTTACATTAACAATCTGAGAAATCCCCAATGAATTATCTGAAACAATAACTGACAAGCCAAGTTACACCATTGGTGATGCTATTATTTATTACAGGAATCTGGAAGGGAGTGCTGTTTCCTTGAAATTAGTTCTTAAGGCCCAGTCACACGGCACTTATCGAAGGGCAACGAAGCCCTAACAAACAAGAAATCTGGACTTTCATTGAATTTGTTGGCATCGTTTAACCTTCGCTCAGCTTCGTTCCTGCAACAGTCGCTTCGTCAGGATTTTTAAACTGTTGAAAAATTTGAACGAAGGGCAACGAAAACCTCAATTCCATCCGTATTTTGTTTAGCTGTCAGTCTTGATGGTTTCTTATTGCTTGCTGAGTTTTTGTAATGTTAGCCTATCGTTTGCTTAGTTTTTGTAACATTAGCGTTTCGTTTGACTTCGTTCAACCAGCTGAATGTTTTCACACAGTACAAAAGCCAGTTTTTGAGCGCTTTTGTTGAGGAGCTACAACTCCGTCCCAGCACTGAGTCCTGGAACTCAGAGATGCAGACACACACTGCTCCAGCAGTGGCTCCAGGCGCGTTTCGTTTAAAGCGTCGAGATCATTAGCTTCTGTTTCGTTTCATTCCTCTTTTGTCCCTTTTGCTCTCTTGATTCGCAGGCTATTCGGTGATAAATCTTGTTCGTCCACCTTTTCTCAACGAATTGTGAATTTTTTTTTACTTTTTTCCCCTTGTTCAGGAAACGTCGTATGCTGTGTGACTTGGGCCTTTAGGGAAACTTAAAAGCTACAGTGTGTAGGATTTAGTGTCATCGGGTAGCGAGGATGCAAATTGCATTATGCTGTCTGTCACCGGTCACGATTTTAATTTAATTTAATTGGCTTATAATGCGCCAAATCACAGCAAAAGCCGTCTCAAGGTGCCTTACATAAAACAAGTCAATATAAAATTGAATAAATAATTAAAAATGAATAAAAAATTCAAATACATAAATAAAAACAGAAGTAAAAGACTAAAACAAATAAAAAGACTCAGACTGCCTCACGGCTGTTTCCCTTTACATTTTAGCTTTACTGGCACCGGGGATTCACGCTCCCTCACCCTCCCATTTTCTTTATTCAGTCTTGAAATGCAAAAAGCAGAGCAAATAAGTCCTTTTTGGGATGCGGTCCAACATGGCGGACTCCATTAGGATGCAGACTCCCATGTAAATTTGACAGCCTCAGTGTAAGATAATGAATACACATAGATACATTGTTGCAGGTAATTATACACTAATGAACAGATGGTTATGAGTGGTGTATTCCATTTCTGCTAACAGTAAGTTCTTTTGGCTTCTCCCTTTTTCACTAAGGGTGGATCTGCATGTTGATTTGGCACGATGACACCAGACTATGGAAGTAAGTCTGTGCCATCAGAGTTTGAATTTCAATTTTTAAGGTTGAATGTTTTTATCATCAAAATCAGAGTTTGAAGTTGAATTTCTGAGGTTGAATTTGATGATGATGATGAAAACCTTTTATTTGATTAGCATTCAACCCCCCAAACGAAATACAATTACATATATACATACATACACATATTCAACAAAAAACATTTCAGCAAGGGATGATGCTAATCAAAAAGGTATAGGCTGAAGCTCATGCTTATTATGCCTAACATTTTTACAAAAACAAATTCAATAAGGTAATATGAAATATAAAAGCAAAAAAGAAAAAACCTGAAGCACTTTAGAAAAATTAATATTAAGTAAATACAATTTCATAATAATAGAACCAAAAGTTACATTAATTACATTATCATTCTTCATACTTGATTTATATATTTCTGTAATATTTTAGTTTTAAACTGTTTTTAAATAATGAAAATGAAGTACACCTTTTTAATTCATTGTCACAGCTATTCCATAAATTAACACCTAAAGAAACACATCTTTGCTTTATATTTGTTCATATCTTAGATTTTTTTGTAAATACTTGTTCCCTTCTCTGATTTCAAACAGCTTCTGAATACTGCGGTAAAGTAAATTATTGTATACTTTATACATTATCTGTGCCATTTTAAATTCCACTAAATCATAAAATTTGAGGGCATTACTGTCAATAAACAAAGCGTTAGTTGATTCCCTGTAATTTGATCCATTAATAATTCTTATAGCTTTTTTTGCATCCTTATATGTACAGTATTACCCCATATCTCTAGACAATAAGTAATATATGGAAGTAGTAATGAACAATAAAGTATGTATAGTGACTTTTTGTTAAGGATGTCCTTTATAAAGTATAGCAATAGTTTTTGACATTTTAGATGTCAAATTTGTTTAGCATCAAAGTATTCAGCCTCAAAAACTTCAATCTAAAAAAATTCAACCTCAAAAAAATTCAACCATAAAAAAATTAACCTAAATAAAAATTAACCTAAATAACCTAAAACAAAAATTCAACCTAAAAAAAAAAAAAATCAACCTAAAAAAAAAATTCAACCTCAAAAATAGAAAAGCAGGGAGAAGCAATTGATCCCTGTCTCAATCATCCAGCGTCACAGTTTTTACTTCAACAAACGTTCCATACCAGACACCCTTCCTTCCACATTACGTGGAGAATGGGCATGAGTGGTCTTGTACCAGGAACCTTCTGATTTCCAAGCAAGCACACTAACTGTTATGTGCTGACGCGGGTCAGAGAACCGAACCAGCATCTGACAATGGCCCAGCGCTAAATAACCAGAAAGCGGTTCCAAGAAACAAATTTATTCCCCCTCATGTGCAATAATTTGTGTACAACATAAATAGTCAGCTGTCTTGGCAAGGTGAAGGACGGCTCGCTCTCCAGCGCCCAAATGGATCAAAGCCCGGCACTTCTGGACTCAGATTCACCGCCGAACACCCCCCAGGTGGATACGACAAACTGACTCTGTGAAGGACGGAAAAGGTGAGGTAAGTCAACAGAGCTACAACAAATATCCTTCAGAGGCACACACTATCAGCAACACATTCAGGTCTGAATTTAAGCCTTATGTAAATGAGCAGCTTCTCACAACAGGTGGAGGATCATCAATCCGTACGCCACGGCAGTGAGAAGCAAACTGCACAATTCTCATCAATGTTCAAATATACTGCGTAACAAAACTATTAACGATTATTCAGACGATAATCACCTCTGATGTGTGCTGACAGCATGTGTCCCTCACCCGTCCTCCTTCACAGGCACGATGTGTCAAACCCTGGCGCGGTCCTCAGCGTCTCACAACCGAACGTCACAAGGTCGAGTTCCCGGCAATTCTGCTCAAATCACTCATGGCTTAAATGCAGAACGCCATCTCATTATCTGCTTCAGCTGAAAGTCTTTAAGTCTGCACGTGAGCATCATCCACAGGTGCTGCAAGTTGTTAGGCCTGCACGTGAACATCCTCCACAGGTGCAGCCAGTAGTTCTGATGAGGGTGAAGGACTCTTCCGCCAGCACCTTCTCCACAGAAAAAAACAGTTTGCATACCACCTGGAGAGCAAAGAAAAGAAAACAGCACCCAAATGTCCAGCCAAACCCCCCAACACACAACACTAACCGCTTGGTCCCCACGCTGACCATTTCTGCTACTAAACTCTCCTAAATCCTACACAATATAGCTTTGACAAAGTTAGTTTAATTTGAGTTCTGGCACAATATTTTTTAACAACATAATCTCATCGCGACCATGATATCTCCTAATACAAAGGTTGTCTGCTCCATATATTGGTCCTGCTAACACAGGATGATGAATCACTGTGATTTCCCGTATTACTGCTGTGTTCCCAGGTGTGACCAGGTGGGAGTTTGAAGTTATATGCCTGAGTATGGCACAGTCGTAACATTTAATTATTGTTGTATCAAAAATTGTACAGAGAGACACCAAATTATAATCACTTCCTCTTCATATTAATAAACAAACTCATGTAAAGTTGCAAATTTATGTGTGCACATGTTTATGAGTTATTGTGTTTTGACCCAGACCGACTGAACTCACTCACATTATGAGAGCATGTAAACTCTGCTTAGTGGAAGGAAAAACACGGACGTCAATAAATTTATATATAGTGTTTTACTTTTAAATTTCAAATGGTAAAAATTGATTTTCAAGTTTTAAAGTACATATATTTCACTGAAATAATTCAATCAAACCATTTAATAATATGCGAGCTGCAGCCTTACCGCAGTCTTTCTCGTCACTGTTGTCGCCGCAGTCATTCCAGTGGTCACACACAAATGATTGTAAGATACATTGGCCATTTGCACACTGGAACTTATGGCTGGGGCAGCGAAGTGCTGGAAGGAAATGCAAGAACTGAATTTACCCCATCAGTTCAACAACAACAACAACAAAACAATCTAGTTATATTCAAAATTATCCTAGCATTGTATGACATTCCAGCACACTGTTATCCACATTTACTCACAGCAGTTGAATTCATCAGAACCGTCTCTGCAGTCCTGGAACCCATCACACTCTTGAGAGTTGTTGTAGCAGGCCCCATTGGCACACGTCTTCTCAGTACAAGGTGGATAAGCTGCAAAAAACACAAATTGAGTACAAACATAATATTATAATTTGAGCATTTATCCGTCTGTTCTTCTGCTTCTCCCAAAACAAGGCAGAGGAAACTTGACCTGGCCTGGAAGAAGCTTGGGACCCTCGTCTGGAGCCAGGCATGGCCGGGGGTCCCATCAGCGAGCGCCTGGAGGCTGGGCTTGCCACAGAGCCCCGCTGGACACAGCTCGAAAAGACAATGTGGACCATCCATCACCACTCTATGGGCTCACCACCCGCACAGGGAACCGCTGGAGTCGGGTGCGCTGTCCCGTGGGTGGCATGGACAGGATATCGAAGCATCATTGGGGGAGGAGGGTCTTCAGCTTCATGGGCTCAGGGTCTCATCACTGCTTTTTGCAGATTATGTGGTCCTGTTGGCTTCATCGCCCTGTAACCTCCAACACTCACTGGGTCGGTTCGCAGCCGAGGATGGAGCGGCTGGGATGAGGATCAGCACCTCTAAATCTGAGGCCATGGTTCTCAGCAGTTCACAAGTGAGGGGACAATGGAGATTGGCCGGAAAATCGGTGCAGCAGGGACGGTATTGCATTCACTCTGTCATACTGTTGTGATCAAAAGGCAGCTGAGCCAAAAGGCAACGCTCTCGATCTACTAGTCAATCTTCACTCCTGCTCTCAGCTATGGTCATAAGGGTAGGGTCATGACCAAAAGACCTAGATTGTGGTACAAGTGGCTGAAGTAGGTTTCTTAGGAGGGTGGCTGGTGTCTCCCTTAGAGATGGATGAGAAGCTCAGTCATTCATGAGGAGCTCAGAGTAGAGCCACTGCACCTTTGCATTGAAAGGAGCCAGCTTAGGTGGTTCAGGTATCTGGTAAGGATGCCTCCTGGGTGTCTCTCTAGGGAGGTGTTCCAGGCACATCCAGCTGGGAGGAGACCCTGGTGAAAAACCAGGACTAGGTGGAGAGATTATATCTCCACACTGGCCTGGGAATGTCTCTGGATCCCCCAGTCAGAGGTGGTCAATGTTTGCCCAGGATAGGGAAGTTTGAGGTTCCCCGCTGCCCCTGCAACCTGATCCCGGATAACCCGTTGAAGATGTATCTATGTATGTATATATGTCTGCTCCAGAATTGCCCAGCAAGGTCAAATTTGCCAAAGGTCAATCAAACAGAGGCCAACATGAAGGAATTTGATTTTCACCCTGATATGGACCTAATGTGGCACACACCTGGGTGGTTTCCAGAACTGCCCCTGCAAGGTCTTCCAGAGATCAGTCACTTGGGTGAAGATCAAGGCCAATGGGGTCAACTGTCAGATTGCCATAGCCCTTACTCTTCATTCTCATGCGTACTATTGCACCCTATCTATTAAAGATCTATTGACATATATAAAGGACTTACAGCAGTTATTCTCATCTGTCTCATCCACACAGTCCTTCACATGGTCACATCTGAAATGGCTGGGGATACACTGGCCATTGTTGCAGGTGAACTGATCCTGACCACAGGTCCTGCCACCTATTCCGAAAGCAAGAATGAACATCACATGCAGTGATAATATCCATCCACCCATTTTGGTGCACTCAAACTGTGCACTGCTGCACACAAGCAGTTCGGGTTCTGAGACTTTTCGCCATTTTGCACAGATCAGATTTTATTGTTTCTTGGACAAATGAATGACTGTGTTTATGACGGTTCTAGCTGCTGCTTTTTACTCTCTGTACAGTATCTGACCCTAAAGGCGTGATTTTAGGCTTTTATGGGATAATTAATGCCCATCTTATGACACTGTTGTGTGCAGCCAACCATTTAAAACAGATTACTCGTGTCTGAATCAGCACAAATACATTTTTGTACTTTGTATCTCTATAGCACAGCAGTAAAACTGAATCAATAAGTGAAGTATGATAAATAACCTCCTAAAAAAAAATCCAAATTCATGCTTGCTGTAAGCTAAAGCTCCGTAAGTCATTGCAGTGTCAAAAACACATTCTCCAAAACACACTTACAGGCAAACCATTATTGCACTCTAATATTACAAATCTGTACCATAATTCATAAGGCCCAAATCTGTCTGTTATATGTTAGTGAAAACTCACAGAAAAACACAGTTAGATTGTCATTTTTTACAGGCAACATATAAAATTACTTGAAGATGTTCAGTAGGATGTTTCTAAGGAAATTTATAATGCTCAGTATGTTTTTAAAGCACATTTTAAATCCCTTATTTGCTCACAATAGAGGCTCTGAGTTCAAGCTAACATTAGCCTGTTAGCACTGCATTAAGTGATCCTAGCAAGTTTTCAAGATACATGAATGATTAAATCCATCATAAATCCATCGTAAGGCTCTGCCCTTGCTCAGATGCTCATCCACCACAACTGTGTATTTTTTAAAGCACATTATTAATCTTGTTGATCACAATGGAGACACTCAGCTCATGCTAACATTTGGCACAATGTCAGGGCCTTGACATCACACCTAACACCAAGCCAATTATGTATGTTATAGGAAGACTGTAACTTTACTAAAATAAGGAAACACTGCTGCAACAGAATCACAGCATTTAGCAGTTATGAACTGCAACTTGATTAAATATATATAATTTAGAAGGACCTTGGAATATGTTTTTTTTTGTATTCTCCCTAATAGGAAAGACCATTGACTGTGTTTATACAAGACTATTGATTCAAAAGATTATAGCCACATTTATTGGTTGTGATCACAATAAAATCAACTCATATTTCATAAATACTATGACAAAACAAATTGACTAAAATACTTAGCTATTGTTATTTTGGGAATTCTGCATAGTTCATTAATTGAATACATTAAAGAATATATAGAAAATATATATTTTCTAAATATATATAAATATATATTAAATATATATTAAAGTAAACATATTTTAAGTATTTTTATTTTGGGGAGATTTGGCTAGATTTATCCACTGGCATTGTGCTAGTATGTTACATACTTCTTGTTAGACAAGATAAAGATAAGATAATCCTTTAGTAGTACCACAACAGGAAAATTTACAATGCTACAGCAGCAAAGAGACCATCACAAGTATGCTAAAATAAGGTAAAAGAAAAATAAGTCTCCACCCCCTAAAAAAAAAACAAAAAAAAAAACACATATGGAAGTGAAGTTCTGTGTGGAATAACAATATATACAGAAGAATACACTATGTACAAACAAAAAAACAAAAAAAAAAAGAGAAAAAGAATGTTTTGTAATATTGCACAAATCATCAAGTGATGTTGTACATGAGTACAAATAAAATAAAATAAAATAAAATAAATAATTATATATATATATATATATATATATATATTATTGCTTTTAATTATTGCTATTAAGTTGGACATTAACTATCCCATGAAGGCCATAAATAACATGTCTGTTATTACTTGAACTGAACCTTATCATTTAGAAATGGACATAAGAACTTTTAAATTTTGGTTCCACCAATACCCTGCCAAAAAACATTTAGCCCTTTTCACTGTAACATCAGTTCCCTTTCTGATATCTCATTGGGCCTTACAAGTTCATTTATTTTCCTAGAAATTTTCAGAACATTCATGAAACTGACTCGAGGCATGACTTGGTTTTGGCTTATATATATATATATATATATATATATATATATATATATATATATATATATATGCCAAAAGAAAATTGCTTCAGTTGTTGATCCCCAAATTAATTAAGTTGTCTAAATATAATTTAATACATTGGTGTAATTATTACTGAAATTAATTTGGATCAACCCAATTCATTTGATTGCTACCAGTTAAAGCACTTTATTATGTTATTAGGCTAGGTGGAGGCATAATTGTTGACTGGGGGTCGGGGTGTGATAAAATTTGTGATAAATGTTTAAACACACATTTCAGGGTAAATTCAAGCACCTATAACATACAATCATTATAATAAGTATTGTGAAAGTGAAAATTTTTGTATTCTTGCCACTGTACACTACAACAGGGTTGCAATGATAAAATCAATATGTGCTTTAGTGGAGACAGTTTTTAATTCAAGGGGTTAAACAAAAATATCACAGGAACCATTTTGGGATTACGGCTGTTTATAGACAGTCTCTCTTTTGTCAGTGCCCAAATGGACAACCCTAGAAACATGGAAAATATCAGTTGCACGTGATCGGAAAGTGTCCAAATAACATGATTTTCTTATGCAGCTAGTAAATTATGTTATTTTGACACATTCTGATTATGACATTCTAATATGTATTTAATAGAGATACCTAAGAATATACTGTTATTTTGATATATTCTGATTTACATATTTAAATCATGTAGCTACATCAGGCTTTTTTCAGTGTATAACCAAAGAAAAAGGGATTACTATCAAGAACATTTTAAAAGTGAGGGCATGGCTTGGACAATCTTATAAATAGGGAACCACTGGCCAGCTTGTCAATCACAACAGACATATTTTCTGTGACAGCATCATAGATAAGGATGTTAGTACAAATCATCACTTTTGCAGCCAGTTGTTTTCAGATAAGTGAGGATCTCCTGGAGACATAACTGCACAGTGTCTCCAGGCACAGCCACATGAGCCTTCGGAGTTTTTTTGGATTTCATGGTAGCTTCTTATACCATCACTCAGGGTTTTGAGAATTGCCTACTCCAGACAGATTTACCCAGTGGCGGCGCCAGGAAATTTTTGTTGGGGAGGCTGGGGTAAAAGTTGGAGGTGCTCCACAAAATGTCGTCGAAATGAACCATATATAGTAAATTGCTTTATAAATACCAAGGTATATGTTTTAGTCACCCGTGCTCCTTGCTATTGGCATGCTGACAGCAGGAATGTCAACCAGAGCTGTTGCTCGTGTATTGAATGTTCATGTCTCTACCATAAGCCGTCTCCAAAGGTGATTCAGAGAATTTGGCAGTACATCCAACCAGCCTCACAACTGCAGACCACGTGTAACCACACCAGCCCAGGACCTCCACATCCAGCATGTTCATCTCCAAGATCGTCTGAGACCAGCCACTCGGACAGCTGCTGAAACAATCGGTTTGCATAACCAAAGAATTTCTGCACAAACTGTCAGAAACTGTCTCAGGGAAGCTCATCTGCATGCTTGTCGTCCTCATCGGGGTCTCGACCTGACTCCAGTTCATCGTCGTAACCGACTTGAGTGGGCAAATGCTCACATTCGCTGGCGTTTGGCACGTTGGAGAGGTGTTCTCTTCACGGATGATGTGAAGGAGATGTGTTGCACTGCATGAGGCAAATGGTGGTCACACCAGATACTGACTGGTATCCCCCCCAATAAAACAAAACTGCACCTTTCAGAGTGGCCTTTTATTGTGGGCAGTCTAAGGCACACCTGTGCACTAATCATGGTGTCTAATCAGCATCTTGGTATGGCACACCTGTGAGGTGGGATGGATTATCTCAGCAAAGGAGAAGTGCTCACTATCACAGATTTAGACTGGTTTGTGAACAATATTTAAGGGAAATGGTGATATTGTGTATGTGGAAAAAGTTTTAGATCTTTGAGTTCATCTCATACAAAATGGGAGCAAAACCAAAAGTGTTGCGTTTATATTTTTGTTGAGTGTACAAAAAAGTAATTCTTTATGAAGTTTGTATACAATGTAGCCCAAAGATCCTTTGATTTGTACACGTGCTTTGTGATCCACAAACACAAATTTCTGATTTGTAACTTGTGTGTGGGTTTTTACAAATAAATGTTTATTTGCAAAACTGAAAATTCTGTTTGTGAAGGGTGATTCAGCATTGGTGGCTCACCAAACACACACATTCATCACTTTGCTCAGTTACATAATATTGAGACATTCACAAAACTGCAGTTGAGATCCACAAATATGTCAGTCGGTATTCACATGATTGGCAGAATTATTGGGGAGCTGTGGGGGGCTTGGCTCATTATTGGAGGGGCTTAATACCCCCAAGGCCCCCTTGGTGCCGCCACTGGATTTACCGTATAGTACCATATTATTTTATTTATTAATAATCAATGTGAATGAATTCCATGGCACATTCAGACTTGGAAATGTTCATTTATCCATCTCCTGACTTGTCTATAGAAAACTGAAGATAAAAGTGATGACTTGTAATAAAAATCATCCTTATCTTTAGTTTATCTAATTACTTAGGTTGTCTGAAAATGGTTGGACTGTGTATGTAAAAGGAAGCAATTCCTCAAGGGTTGATGCAATATTTTTGGTAAACCCCCTGAATTAAAGCTGAAAGCACATCTTCAGTGTTCAGTTTAACTCTGATTGTCGGCTGAAAGTTCCAGCATTTGTCTGCAGGCTTAAAGCTGTAGGGCCTTTCAAATTTCACAAAACTGAGAAAATTTTATTTCTGTTGAAAGCCAAGCATTATAATGTACATTTATTTTTGTAAAATGTTGCAAAATGACGGCTCATTTAAATGAAGAGGACATATTTATCTTGGCCGAAATTCCATAGCAAATATAGTCTTTTCCTTCATCATCATGCAGACTAACTACAGAAGGAAATGTGTGTGCAGATGTGATGTTTTGAGATTACCCGTGACCCATCTTATGTTAACATCCATAAGATTTCTTGTAAATCACATTCAGATCTACCAAATGTTGGTTATAGCATCTGATCCCTTGAATTTCTCCCCCTCAGGGGTTGAAACAGCATGAATTTTGATCATATTGGCAATATCATATTATGAATCCCTTATCTAAATGCTAAGGAATAAAATTTTAGTGGTGCCAAAGAAGATTCTTTGTATGACTTAAATCTTATAAAGCCCAGTGGCACTATACCTTTAATCCAGCAAATGATGTCACTACATTTGTCATTATCAATATTGAAAAAAATTACAGCAGTGATTAAAAATAAATTAATTTGAATCACAAAAAATGTGAGAACATTTCCTTTTTGCAAATACTGGGTATTATAGACTGAAATCCGGTGTTCACTTACCTTGAACAAATTGAATTCCTCGGTACAGCAGCAGCAGAAAGAGGAGATGAAGACCTTTTTTGTACATGACTGAATGTTCAGACCTTCTCCTGGACACTTTTGTTTGTTCAGATATTGCTATCAAAAATATGGACAATCATGGTAAATCTACAGTCTCACTTAAGCAGAATAAGCTTTGGTGTAAGAAATGAAGCCCCTGGGATTGAGATGTGGTGTTACCCAGAGCAACCAGGTGACCAACAGGGTGGAAAGCAGCAATAGAGCTTCTTATGGCTGACGACTTCACATAAACTTCATCTAAGATTAACTTTTACCTGCTGGCAAC
Organism: Thalassophryne amazonica; assembly: GCF_902500255.1. Taxonomy (NCBI): domain Eukaryota; kingdom Metazoa; phylum Chordata; class Actinopteri; order Batrachoidiformes; family Batrachoididae; genus Thalassophryne; species Thalassophryne amazonica. The sequence goes on along the minus strand of NC_047120.1, from coordinate 50,446,222 downwards.
TTGTCGACATCAGCAAGAAAAAGTAACAACTCATTATTGTGCAACAAAATGCAGAAAGTTCAGTGTGTCTGACTGAAACGATACTCAAAACTGCTTTTTTATTCAGTTACACCATAATGAACAGTTCTGACACAACATCAAACTTAAAGTATATACACAATAAATAATACGAGTAAGTATTTGAATATATATGTCACACTTACCACACAGCAAATAGTACTAGTAAGCATTTGGAGAAAATACACCACATATACCATATAGGCAATAAATGATGCTAGTAATTATTTGTAAAATATACATCACACTTTCCATATACACAATAAATAGTACTCATAAGTATTTGGAGAAAATACATCACACATATTATATAGACAATAAATAATACTAGTAAGTATTTGGAAAATATACATCACACTTTCCATATACACAACATATAATACTAGTAAGTATTTGGAGGAAATACATTAAACATACCATATACACAATAAATAATACTAGTAAGTATTTGGAAAATATACATCACACTTTCCATATACACAACATATAATACTAGTAAGTATTTGGAGGAAATACATTAAACATACCATATACACAATAAATAATACTAGTATGTATTTGGAAAATATACACAACACATACCATATACACAGCAAATAGTACGAGTAAGTATTTGGAGAAAATACACATACCATATTAACAATAAACAATACCAGTATGTATTTGGAAAATATACATTACACTGCCGTATACGTACACAGCAAATAGTAAGCATTTGTAGAAAACACATCACATATACCATGTACACAACAAATAGTATTAGTAAATATTTGGAGAATATACAGCACGCTTACTATATACACAACAAATACTATGACTAAGTATTTGGAGAACATACATAATACATACCATATGCACAATAAATAATACAAGTAAGTATTTGGAAAATATATATTACATTTACCATGTAACCAATAAATAGTACTAGTAAGTATTTGGAAAATATATATTACATTTACCATGTAACCAATAAATAGTACTAGTAAGTATTTGGAAAATATATATTACATTTACCATGTAACCAATAAATAGTACTAGTAAGTATTTGGAGAATATACATCAAACTTACCATATACGGTACCTCCAGAAAGTATTCACTGCGCTTCACTTTTTTCCAGATTTTGTTATGTTACAACCTCATTCTAAAATGGATGAAATTCATTTTTTCCCCCTCAGCATTCTACACACAACACCCCATAATGACAATGTAAATTTTTGTTTAGATATTTGCAAATGTATTAAAATTAAAAAATAAGAAATCACATGTACATAAGTATTCAGACCCTTTCTCATTTAGCTCAAAATTGAGCTCAGGTGCATCCTGTTTGCACTGATCATCCTGGAGCTATTTCTACAGCTTAACTGGAGTCCACCTGGGGCAAATTTAGTTGATTGGACATGATTTCGAAAAGAACACACCTGTCTGCATATAAGGTCCCACAGTTGACAGTGTATGTCAGAGCACAAACCAAGTATGAAGTCAAAGGAATTGTCTGCAGTCCTCCGAGACAGGATTGAATTGAGGCACAAATCTGGGGAAGGGTACAGAAACATTTCTACTGCTTTGAAGGTCCCACTGAGCACAGTGGCCTCCATCATCTGTAAATGGAAAAAGTTCGGATCCACCAGGACTCTTCCTAGAGCTGGCTGCCCGTCTAAACTTGGCAATCGGGGGAGAAGGGCCTTAAGTCAGGGAGGTGACCAAGAACCCAATGGTCACTCTGTCAGAGCTCCAGCATTCCTCTGTGTAGAGAGGAGAACCTTTCAGAAGGACAACCATCTCTGCAGCAATCCACCAATCAGGCCTGTATGGTAGAGTGGCCAGAGGGAAGCCACCACTTAGTAAAAGGTACATGGCAGCCCACCTGGAGTTTTTCAGCAGCAGGGACTGGGAGACTAGTCAGGATTGAGGGAAAGATGAATGCAGCAATGTACAGTCATCCTGTATGAAAACCTGCTCAGACCGCTAATGACTTCAGACTGCGGCATTCATCTTTCAGCAGGACAATGACCTTAAGCACACAGCCAATATATCAAAGGACAACTTCAGGACAACTCTGTGAATGTCCTTGAGTGGCCCAGCCAGAGCCCAGACCTGAATCCGATTGAACATCTCTGGAGAGATCTGAAAATTGCTGTGCACCGACGCTCCCCATCCAACCTGATGGATCTTGAGAGGTGCTGCAAAGAGGAATGGGCAAAACTGCCCAAAGATAGGTGCACCAAGCGTGTGGCATCATATTCAAGAAGACTTGAGGCTGTAATTGCTGCCAAATGTGCTTCAACAAAGTATAGATTAAATAAGATTAAATAGAACTTTATAATCCCTTGGGAAGACTCCCTCAGGGAAATTGAAGCTCCAGCAGTATTGTATAGCAAGCAGCACACAGGGTAAGAAGCACACAGAGTATCAAAAGGAGGAGTAAAAAAACAATTCGCAAAATGTAAATACAAATATAAATACCAGAAATACTGCTCGCTACTGGTTTACTGGTTACTACTGTTCCTCCCCTTCCTGTCCTCTGTCTTCCTGTTACTCCTCCTCCCCCTGAGTGAGGAGTTGTACAGTCTGATATTTTTCAGTCTGTTGGACCTGCACTTAGGAAGGAGCAGTCTGTGGCTGATGACAATGTGCGGAAGGTGACTGGCGTCGTCCATAATATCCAGTAGTTTGTCCAGTGTTCTCTTCTCTGCCATGTCACCAGAGAGTCCAGCTTCATGCCAACCACAGAGCCAGCCCACCTGATCAGTTAATGTCTTTGTGAGAAGAGCAGAAGGGTAGAAAGGATAGGAAAAAGAGCTATAAAAGAGGTGAAACTGGAGAGCCATCTCCCACAGCGCCAGAAAAAAGCATTACGCAAAGGATGTGCATACCTATGTGCATGAAAATTCAGTAAGGTATATCTTATATATTATATTCCAATTCTAAGGTGGAACTATGCCAGTATATAAAGGTATATCTAAATATCTAAAAAGGAAGAGTAAAATAGGAGAGTAGAAAAGAGGAGAGTAGAGCCACTTAGGTGCCTGGTCTTGAGAACCAGGGATGGTAGGTTAAAAAGCTTTTTTATCCCATGGGATGTGTTTCTTAGTTTATAAATTTGCAATAATAATAATAAAAAAACTTTTCATTTTCTCATTATGGGGTGTTGTGGGTAGAATTTTGAGGGAAAAACAAAACAAAACAAACAAATGTACTCCATTTTGGAATAAGGCTGTAACATAACAAAATGTGGAAAAAGAGAAGTACCAGGATGCACCGTATGCAATAAATAACACTAATAGGAAAATATTTGGAGACTATACTTCCAACTTATCATATACACATTCAATAAAAATAGTAGGAAAGTATTTGGACAATATACATCATACTTACTGTATATACAATAAATTGTAAAAGTAGGAAAGTATTTGGAGAACAAATAGTTCATTTGTGTATCTATAAGGAACACTGGTAAACATATGTGATAATCATAGGCCCGTTACTGAGAATCTTACTTTTCCAGAGGTCAAGATTATGATATTGGACCTATCACTGGTTATCAAAGAGGTAAAACACTACCATGCTTATGGAAATATGGCAGACCCATTCACTGACTGACTCCATTAATCGTATGTTTGCCTTGCTAATTTCAGTAAAAGAAACAAGAACAGAAAAAAACCCAATCAATTATAAACTGATGACCTGATGTTTGTCCATGGCCAAGTGTTGGTCGATGTTGTGTGTCAATCACCCCCAGAAAATTATGAACAGATTATCTCGTAAATAAATACACAGTAACTTGAAATTTTCCATCAGTGTGAATATTAACATGAAAATAATCAGCTTACATGTTGGTGTCGATAAAGATAATTAATCTTAAGATATTGGTGTGTTTTTAGTAGAGCCTGACTGACATATCAATCGGCCGATAATCTGGGACGATATGAGACTTTCACAAAAATATTGGTATTAGTGTAATTTTTGCCAGTATGAAAACATTTATTTTAACAAATAATAAATGCTGAAAAACACCTGGTCTGTTGAAAATGGCGTCATTACATAGTTTGTCCAGCAGAGGGTGCACTAATGGCACTGATTACAATGCTGTCAGGAATGACTGGACCCCTATTACCCCTTGGTCACAGTAACTACAAAAGACAAACACAAAGCAACCAGCTGCCATTCATTTTCGTTCAGAGGGGTAATTTTACAGCGACGAGACAAGTGGTTACCATTGGTGGTTGTTTTATGCAAATGCTTAGTGATGTATCACAGTGACTGCCAATCTAAGTGAATGCAGCGTGACGTATATTGGTTGGTTGTTGGTTATGTTTACATTAAATGTCATGTGCAAACTGTAAAACATTAAGCCTCAATTACATTTCTTTGTCATAAGGGTTTGACAATGAAATGTTAGGAATCATTGGCATTTTTATGTACAACCCCTGGCAAAAATTATGGAATCATCGGTCTCGGAGGATGTTCATTCAGTTGTTTAATTTTGTAGAAAAAAAGCAGATCACAGACATGACACAAAACTAAAGTCATTTCAAATGGCAACTTTCTGGCTTTAAGAAACACTATAAGAAATCAGGAAAATAAATTGTGGCAGTCAGTAACGGTTACTTTTTTAGACCAAGCAGAGGGAAAAAAAATATGGAATCACTCAATTCTGAGGAAAAAATTATGGAATCATGAAAAACAAAACAACACTCCAACACATCACTAGTATTTTGTTGCACCACCTCTGGCTTTTATAACAGCTTGCAGTCTCTGAGGCATGGACTTAATGAGTGACAAACAGTACTCTTCATCAATCTGGCTCCAACTTTCTCTGATTGCTGTTGCCAGATCAGCTTTGCAGGTTGGAGCCTTGTCATGGACCATTTTCTTCAACTTCCACCAAAGATTTTCAATTGGATTAAGATCCGGACTATTTGCAGGCCATGACATTGACCCTATGTGTCTTTTTGCAAGGAATGTTTTCAGTTTTTGCTCTATGGCAAGATGCATTATCATCTTGAAAAATGATTTCATCATCCCCAAACATCCTTTCAATTGATGGGATAAGAAAAGTGTCCAAAATATCAACGTAAACTTGTGCATTTATTGATGATGTAATGACAGCCATCTCCCCAGTGCCTTTACCTGACATGCAGCCCCATATCATCAATGACTGTGGAAATTTACATGTTCTCTTCAGGCAGTCATCTTTATAAATCTCATTGGAATGGCACCAAACAAAAGTTCCAGCATCATCACCTTGCCCAATGCAGATTCGAGATTCATCACTGAATATGACTTTCATCCAGTCATCCACAGTCCATGATTGTTTTTCCTTAGCCCATTGTAACCTTGTTTTTTTCTGTTTAGGTGTTAATGATGGCTTTTGTTTAGCTTTTCTGTATGTAAATCCCATTTCCTTTAGGCGGTTTCTTACAGTTCAGTCACAGACGTTGACTCCAGTTTCCTCCCATTCGTTCCTCATTTGTTTTGTTGTGCATTTTCGATTTTTGAGACATATTGCTTTAAGTTTTCTGTCTTGACGCTTTTATGTCTTCCTTGGTCTACCAGTATGTTTGCCTTTAACAACTTTCCCATGTTGTTTGTATTTGGTCCAGAGTTTAGACACAGCTGACTGGGAACAACCAACATCTTTTGCAACATTGCATGATGATTTTTTTTAAGAGTTTGATAATCCTCTCCTTTGTTTCAATTGACATCTCTTGTGTTGGAGCCATGATTTATGTCAGTCCAATTGGTGCAACAGCTCTCCAAGGTGTAATCACTCTTTTTTAGATGCAGACTAACGAGCAGATCTGATATGATGCAGGTGTTAGCTTTGGGGATGAAAATGTACAGGGTGATTCCATAATTTGTTCCTCAGAACTGAGTGATTCCATATTTTGATTCCATATTTTTTTCCCTCTGCTTGGTCTAAAAAAGTAACCGTTACTGACTGCCACAATTTTTTTTCTGATTTCTTATAGTGTTTCTTAAAGCCAGAAAGTTGCCATTTGAAATGACTTTAGTTTTGTGTCATGTCTGTGACCTGCTTTTTTTCTACAAAATTAAACAACTGAATGAACATCCTCCGAGGCCGGTGATTCCATAATTTTTGCCAGGGGTTGTATATACAGTAATGTTTACAATAATAGTAGTGCTATGTGACTGTAAAGATTAATGCAGGTTTTGAGTATATTTCTTATTGTTACATGGGAAACAAGGTATCAGTAGAGTCAGTAGATTCTCACAAATCCAACAAGACCAAGCATTCATGATGTGCACACTCTTAAGGCTATGAAATTGGGCTATTAGTAAAAAAAATTAGAAAAGGGGGTGTTCACAATAATAGTAGCATCTGCTGTTGACGCTACAAACTCAAAACTGTCATGTCCAAACTGCTTTTTTAGCAATCCTGTGAATCACTAAACTAGTATTTAGTTGTATAACCACAGTTTTTCATGATTTCTTCATGAGGCATTTCTGCGAGGCATTAATTTTGTCGGTTTGGAACCAAGATTTTGCTCGTTTACTAGTGTGCTTGGGGTCATTGTCTTTTTGAAACACCCATTTCAAGGGCATGTCCTCTCCTCTTCAAGTATTTTGACATATCCAAACTGATCCATGATACCTGGTATGCGATATATAGGCCCAACACCATAGTAAGAGAAGCATGCCCATATCATGATGCTTGCACCACCATGCTTCACTGTCTTCACTGTGAACTGTGGCTTGAATTCAGAGTTTGGGGGTTGTCTCACAAACTGTCTGCAGCCCTTGGATCCAAAAAGAACAATTTTACTCCCATCAGTCCACAAAATATTCCTCCATTTCTCTTTAGGTTAGTTGATGTGTTCTTTGGCAAATTGTAACCTCTTCTGCACGTCTTTTATTTAACAGAGGAACTTTGCGGGGGAAACTACGCTGTTCTTCTGAACAATGTCTTGAACGTCCCATTTTCCTCAGGCTTTGAGTCAGGGACACCTGACTCACACGTTTGTTCCACAAAATTGACGAACTCACTGACTGAATGCCACACTACTATTATTGTGAACACCCCCTTTTCTACTTTTTTTTTTAATAATAGCCCAATTTCATAGCCTTAAGAGTGTGAATATCATGAATGCTTGGTCTTGTTGGATTTGTGAGAATCTACTGACTCTACTGGTACTTTGTTTCCCATGTAACAATAAGAAATATACTCAAAACTTGGATTAATCTTTTTAGTCACATAGCACTACTATTATTCTGAACACTACTGTATATTCCAGTGGAAACAGTTGGTTCCATCTTCACAGGATCAGATGGAATACTTGAGCCGTGCTTTTCATCATAGAACTATTACTGGACATCTGACTGTACCGGCTCAGACTTTAGGTGTGTTTGTATGTGTGTGCTCACCATAAAGAAAATACGCAAATGTAAATGTATGAATCACAACATGCATAGTTGCACAATAATCCTTTAAAAGTTTAATACATAAGAATAAGCATAAGAAGTTTGTTTTATTTACAGAATGCGAGTCCGACATAAAAATGTTGTTCATTAACAGCTTAAAACACAACATGAAAACTGTTTGCTTGTACATTCGTAGACAATTAAAACAAACATAGGACAAGAGGACATGACATCATCTCATTCTTGGGTTTCAGTCCTTTCTGAAAACATTCTGGCAAACTGGAGGCCCCGGGGCCACATAAGGCCTGACAGTTAGACCTGCAACATGTCCCATAAAGTCCTTTTAAATATATTAAATCCCAAGCAAACTGATAATTTTTTGCCTTCTTGCTTTCAGTCGGGACGGTCACATTTTTCTCTCCTCCTCCCTCCCCAACTTTCCTGCTACTGTACCGTATTTTGTCTGTGAGGCTGCCAGCCCTGCTCCTCTGGAAAACGGCAAAATGGATCTGATCAAGTGGTCTTTGAACGCAGTTGATACTGTTTTTTCCACAAGGCACTCGGGAGCGGAGGACCCGACCTGTCCTGCCGGGACACATGTGGCGGGTTACGTGATGGACAGCTGGCGGAGGTGGCAAGTCATGTGCCTGTACACGTTGTCTGTGGAGGATGTTGAAGATGTTTACTTATTTGGAGCTGTGGTGACCGGGTTTCTGCTGTGTGGAGCGGCCGCAGCACTGGTTTACCGGAAAATTAAGAAGGTGGAGGCACCATTAATTGGCCCGTCCAGGCTGCCCCACATGATTGATACGATTGGAAGGGCAGTGTCAGCTCAGTCGGCGGGTGTCAACCGCACATTGAAATCCATCTCGGGGAGAATGGCTGCACTAGAAAATCGCTTTGATCGTCTGTGAGACCACATCTCTCCTCTATTCAGATGTATTTGGGAGCCACTCTGAAGTTTCAGACTGTGGATTCTGCCAGGCGTCTGTTAATCTGGATATCTATTTGGTTCCCAAACACCAGCTGTCCTTCAAGGCCGCTGGGATAAAATCCTCCCCCCGAAGAACACTCCTGATAGCCTCGCTCCTCGTCTCCCCCGCCTCCTTGTCTTCCACTGCCTCCCTCCCTTCCCAGTCCTGAGATGTTGACTGTAGGACCTTGAGACTCTGGTGGACTGATTCAGGACCCCCCCCACGATGGACAGATAAAGCCTGATGGCGCCTCAAGGGCGGCCTTTCCGGGCTGTCTGTCTGGACACTGGACACATCCAAATCTCGGCTGTTGTCTGTCGTCTATTGTGTTTTTTTTGTTTTGTTATGACTGTTTTCTGTGCTATGGGTTTTTTTTTTTTTTGCTCTCCAGTGGTGCTGCGGGTTCAATGCAGCAGCAATGGAGGTTTTTCTTCCCAATTCTTTCATTGTGTGTGTTTTTATATGTGTTCATGTACCGGACCGGCTTATGTGTGTTGTTGTTTGTTAAGTGTGTCATGAGGCCGGTCAAGGTTTGCTCAGCCCTGCTCGTGACCTAGGGCAGGGATATACATCTGCAGCTGGTCCCCGGGCGCCAAAAAGGCGACCTCTGCTCCTAATTGGCAATTAGGATGGGTAAAATGCAGTAAACACATTTCATTGTGCAGGGAACATGTTCCTATGTGCATATGACAATAAACTTTTCAACTTTTTTTTTTGATAAATTGTATAATTATTAAGTGCTACGTCATTGCTGTAAACACAAATTTATATTTTATTGAGAATTTATATACTTAATATTAAGCACTTGTGAAAATAGCATAGTAGCTGATATAATATATTCCAGTTATTCTTTATATTATGTTACACAGTGATAAGCATCCAACAAAGAGAGTTGGTGATTGCAACGTGTATCACAATTTGCAAATCTGCTTTCAAGATCAACATTCATGTGTCAGTTTTGCAAATCTACCAGATGATTTTCATAATGAAGTTGTATATTATTAACCTGACAATTTAAGTACTGAGGTGAAATCAACAGAATGCACTTTATACCCCAAACCTTCATGATGGTTCATAAGTGTATCCTGGTTGGAATTCATTGACAGTTCATTGCGTAATGTTGTCAAATGCCATAATTACCCATTACTGCACATTTATTTAGCCACTGCACACAATCTGACAAGTAGAGAGCTAAAAATGTATATTACAGTTGGTGAGAAATCAGACTGTACAAAGTGTTTTATAGATGACTGTTAAGAGGTGTTGGTGTTCCAGCTTATGACACCTTTGATCAATGACGTTGGAAAAAAGCTCCTTAATTCAGCCTCTCGCCGTCATCGTGTGCGTAGTATGGGTTGGCCTGGCCTCGGCTCTGAGCGTATGGGTTGGTGGTAGCTCGATTCTGACCGTATGGGTTGTACTGGGGCCGGTTCTGACCATATTGGCTGCCACTCCTATCATTTATGTCTTCGTACAGCCGCTATAATAATAATTAAACAAAAATAAAGTCCTGAATGACAAAGCTGAGGACATAGAAAAGTGAACAGGTACCAACTGTATGCCTGTAAGCTGTTCAAACAATTGATTGACATGACAATTTACATGTTTTCCTTCATTAATTAGCTTGTACGCTCCATTTCATACAGACAAAGGGGTTGAGTGCTCACCGGGTTCTTTTCTCCAGGAATCAGGTTTTGGTGGCTGTCGCTTGGGGTCATCTCCAGGTTGGTGCCGCGGTCCCAGCTACTTTTGGGTGCGGCCCGTGGGATCCTAGGCATCCATCCACTGGCACCACCAGTTGGAGCATCTTTAATCGCGGAGCGGTTGGCTAGCCCAATAGATAAGGGTGCTTTGGTAGATTGACTTGCTTGAGGATTTCCAAAGTTACTCTCTTTGCTTTTTTTGGAGCTCTTGGAGGATCTGAAGATGAAATCATTTAATATTATCTCTATGTGCGTGTATAACTGCACATCAAAAATATATCAGCATCTTTGCAGGAGCCAAAAGAGTAATAATAAAAGGAATCCATAACAGTGGAAAAAAGACAGATGGAGCGACTCACTTCCGTGCAATAACTGGCAGCATGGCAGTCACAATGAGAAGCAGCGCTCCGAGTACACAGGCTGTGATTACCAGAGCCAGCTTCCAAGCTATAGAAACACAGAGATTATCAACAATGCTGACCTAGGCCGAGAAAACATTTAGGAAGCAAGATACTACTACTGCAACTACTACTGTTACTAACAATAATAATGCATCCTATTCGGGGTTTTCACGTATCCCATAATCCCTTGCGCGCCAGAGAGTCACTGCAGTCAAAACAACATAGAGAATCCAGACGATGACAATTGTAAATGAATATTATACTACAAAAATGTAATTTTTTATGCTTTTCATCACATTAATAAGAGACTGCTGCATGATACCCTGAAAACTTGCTAAAACAATTATACCAAAAATCTGTGTCTGCTACGTTTAATCTGCGTGGAATTTAATAAGCGCAAACTGAATTTCAGACATGTTATATATATTAGTCTGGAACAAAGAGGACAAACGGTGTTGTAAAGAACAATAATCAAGACGCTAAAGAGCAAACTTCACTTTCCCCCAGAACGACATGATCAGGAAGCGAGCGTAGCTCACAACAGCTCTCATTGAAAATAACGGAGAGACAGCCTGTGATTCTCGCATGTTTACATAAAACAAACACAATAACAACATCTATAAACCCAGAGAATATATTCATGAGAGTTTTAAGCACAATATAAAAATAGTTTTATGTTGCGATGTTAATGGTGTTGTCCGTGTGCAGTGGTTAAAGTGCAGCGTGATCAGAGCGTCTCAATGCAGTTCTCAATGTTACTGAGATCTCGCAGCGTGGCGAACTCTCCAAGGTTTTGCTGGATTTGAAACCTGAAAAGCCTCAATATATGTTCTGAAGCCCATTGGTGGCTGTGCTTAAAGGGCCTGCATGCCTGTGTAAAGGGTATGAGAGTATGACTCCCTTTGGCAAGGCTGGTACCCATTTATAGACGGGTAGACTGGTACAGATAGTGTCTTGTTCAAGGACACACACACAGTTAGCATGACTAGTTATCAACCTGAAGTCTACATATTGGTCCTCAATTCCTATGCCTGTGACCTAGCTAGTTAGTTAGTCAGCTTCTCGGTAGCAAACCTCCTGCTCTATTAATCTGGTTTAAATAATAACCTTTCAGTTTGTCTGCATGCCAGTTGACATTACCATCAACATTTGTTTGCTAGCAAAATGCTACCTTAGCTTCACTTACTTTGGAGAGATATTTTGTTAGAAACAAATGTGTTAAGGCACAATTATTTGCAAATCTTTGTACTGTGAAATCCTTTGTATAGTGCTCTCAAAAGAAAAAACAAAAAAGAAAAAGTGCAACCCAAGCAGTTAAATAAGTATGATACAATGCTAATTCTCAAATAACTGTGAAATACAGTATGTAAGTACAAAACAATTATAGCATTGGCAAGATCGATGATGTAATTTACTTGACTTTTTATGTGCGTCATCAATAACATTTTAACTAGGACAAGTATGGACTGGTTGTGTGCCTGGGTGGTTGCTACCCAGGGTCTAAGGCAGTTCAATAGTGTGGTGGGTAGTCAGGCATAGGTCAAGTCTGATCTATTATGAATTTTAATTTTTGTTGATGTTGACTGTCAAGTACACAATATATACTCACATTCAGTGCAGTTTATCCCAGACAGACCGAATGGACAACTGGAAAACACAAATGATTTTTTTACATTAACAAATTTCCTACTGTGTTCATGATTAAAATGACTTATTTCACACAAACTCTCTTCAAACCCAGTAAGTTTGCTCTCGGTACCGTGGTTTGCATGAAATGTTGATGTAACAGACACTTTGAAATTTCATGAGTTTATTCAGCAAGAGTCTGACTAACTTAAATCATTGAAAATTATGTCGTAATTAACTTGGTTATTTAGTGTTAAATTAATCCATAAAGTTTTAATCAACTTAATAGTAGCAATAGCCTTAATAAAGGTTCTCGACTAATTTTAAATATTAAATTAATTTGAATTCAAAATGTGGCTACAAATAAAGAACTTAATAAACAATACATTTTTTCAGACGTCTATCGGAGCCAATAAAACACACAATTACACCAACAAAGAAATGAGAAAATCATATGACTAGGTGCAAATTACTATGATTGCAACAAGAAATGATGCTATTATGTCAAGTTAATTTAACTGTTCAGCTAAAACTGGTCGACTTTATTAAACAGACGTTTCGCACACTTCAGAGCCTGAAATTCAAAAACAGTCCAATAATAATTAATTTGATGTTGTTTTAATCATGCTATTTGCAGAACAGACAAAAAAGTTTCACATTTTCCCAAGCCGCGAGCGAGCATTATGTTTCTCCCTGTTGTTGCTAGCTTGTTAGCTTGGCGGAACGACAAACACACAGTGTGTCCAGTGTTCACGACAGGTAAACTACATGTGCATTTTAACCACAGCTGTTAGTAATTTTTCACATTTATCCATAACTCATGAAGACAGGAGCCTCCATTAACTATCCAGCAGGAGGCAGTATGTCTGATGGATATTACATAGGCAAAAAAATGAAAAAAGCTGCTCTTTCACACAATGTGGTGCATCAAAGCTCACTGGATCCAATAAGGTATGTCCTCATTATATGTTCTTTGAACTTTGAGAGTTACAACATGATAGCATTTATTGTTTTTGAGTTATTGTCGACACAAGCTGGCTGGGATGGACTTTTCTACGTGTGTAGTTAACTAAACTGAGATAGTTAAATGTTTGAGTTGAACTTACTCACTGGGTCTGACATATAACTGCAAACAGGTGATAGATATGGATATCAGAATTCAGAACTTTGAAGAATTTACCTAACACATTCAGAATTCTCTAGTTTTGTGCCACTGGGACAAACTGTAAGAGAAAACATCAAATCAGTTTGCAGTTCACGTGAAACAAATATGATTCAATTCCTCTTGTTTCATGAACACACACTTACGGCTGCATGATCTTTCACTGAAGGGGTTCTTAATGTACCCACTGAAACATGTGCAGTTGAAAACTCCATTTGCAGATGTACACTCTGTGGTTAGTTTATCGCAGGGTTTGTTATCACACAGGTTTGTTTCTTTAAATGAAGAGGAAGGAAAAAAAACACCATCAGTCAACATTACACACAAAATACTGTGATGTCTGACTAAAACACCTCCAGCATTTAACAGAATTAGTTCAAATACATTTTATGAATAAAAAGTTAGATGTATATATATACATACACATATATACATATATATATCAATCAATCAATCAATCAATTTTTTTTATATAGCGCCAAATCACAACAAACAGTTGCCCCAAGGCGCTTATACATATATATATATACATATATATATATATATATATATATACATATATATACACATATACACATATATA
>NC_047120.1:50389832-50429832 GCF_902500255.1 Thalassophryne amazonica | reverse complement strand
CACTTTGGAAATGATCTGGTCGTTTCAGCCTATTGATGGCCGCTAAGAGCGCGGCGCACCTCCGCCATTGTGCGCCGTCTTTAAACCGATTGTAACACTCCTTAATCTGTGTGATGCCCATAGGATCGTCACCTAAAGCCGTCTGAATCTGCCGAATGGTTTCCACCTGGCTGTCTCTCACAGTTTCTGGAAAAATTTGATGCAGCAAAGCTCCAAATCGTTCCACCTCGCAATGAAAATCCAACGAGAGGGGAGGACCAGTGCTCACACAAAGCCTGCTCACAGGCGAATGATGCAACCGACAGGCGTGAAAAAAATCACACATGTGCATGAAGGTTCAAGGTTGGCTCATGCAAGCACACATGATTCAAATCCATATGGTTTTTGAAAAAAAATAAAAAGGTCTGATACTTTTTGGACAGACCTCGTATATAATACACATATATACACACATATATATATATATATATATATATATATATATATATATATATATATATATATATATATATATACGAGGGCTGTCCGTAAAGTATAGGTCCTTTTTATTTTTTTCCAAAATTATATGGATTTCATTCATATGTTTTTACGTCAGACATGCTTGAACCCTCGTGCGCATGCGTGAGTTTTTCCACGCCTGTCGGTGACGTCATTCGCCTGTGAGCACTCCTTGTGGGAGGAGTCGTCCAGCCCCTCGTCGGAATTCCTTTGTCTGAGAAGTTGCTGAGAGACTGGCGCTTTGTTTGATCAAAATTTTTTCTAAACCTGTGAGACACATCGAAGTGGACACGGTTCGAAAAATTAAGCTGGTTTTCAGTGAAAATTTTAACAGCTGGTGAGAGATTTTGAGGTGATTCTGTCGCTTTAAGGACTTTTCACAGTGCGAGACGTCGTGCAGCGCTCTCAGGCACCGTCATCAGCCTGTTCAAGCTGAAAACCTCCACATTTCAGGCTCTATTGATCCAGGACGTCGTGAGAGAACAGAGAAGTTTCAGAAGAAGTCGGTTTTAGCATTTTATCCGGATATTCCACTGTTAAAGGAGCTTTTTTTAATGAAAGACGTGCGGGCGGATTGCAGCGTCGGCTCGCAGCCGCCGCGACGCTCCGTCATAGGAAAAACACCTCTGTTGGAAGCCTTGAGGACAAGTTGGAACATCTCCAGCTGATAAACAATTTCTCATATACTCACTCCACTGAAAGCCATCAAAAGCCAACTGGATTTTAACAAATGGTTATCAACACGGAGGTGTTTTTCCTGTGCCGCCGCGCCGCACGTCTTTCATTAAAAAAATCTCCTTTAACAGTGGAATATCCGGATAAAATGCTGAAACCGACTTCTTCTGAAACTTCTCTGTTCTCTCACGACGTCCTGGATCAATAGAGCCTGAAATGTGGAGGTTTTAAGCTTGAAACAGGCTGATGACGCTGCCTGAGAGCGCTGCGCGACGTCTCGCACTGTGAAAAGTCCTTAAAGCGACAGAATCACCTCAAAATCTCTCACCAGCTGTTAAAATTTTCACTGAAAACCAGCTTAATTTTTCGAACCATGTCCACTTCGATGTGTCTCACAGGTTTAGAAAAAATTTTGATCAAACAAAGCGCCAGTCTCTCAGCAACTTCTCAGACAAAGGAATTCCGACGAGGGGCTGGACGACTCCTCCCACAAGGAGTGCTCACAGGCGAATGACGTCACCGACAGGCATGGAAAAACTCACGCATGCGCACGAGGGTTCAAGCATGTCTGACGTAAAAACATATGAATGAAATCCATATAGTTTTTGAAAAAAATAAAAAGGACCTATACTTTACGGACAGCCCTCGTATATATATATATATATATATATATATACACAAAATGCAAAACAAACTTGTGCCACATTTGACATCTGATAACATACATAATTGATAAAATTGCATGTATTAATTCTAAGGAACATACGAGTGAAAATGGCATTAAGCATTTCCTTGAGAATATCATTTACGTCTCCTGATTTGATTTCAGAATTTGCATTGAAGATGATGTCCACAGATGCGACAATCCCAGACTGTCGTTTCCAAATTTTTGTTTGTGGTTCCCTGTGGCAAAAAAAAAAAAGGGGGGGGGGGGGATAGTTATTCTTATCTTCTGCCACTGGACCACATTGAACTTATGTTCACTCTTACCAGCATTAAGATTGCTACTCACTCAATTTTGTGAACTATGGATTTATCATAACTCGCCTCGTTCTTGAACAGGTTATCCAGCTGTAACATGGAAAATAAAGTTGTTTTGTGTAAGCCATCATCTAACTGGGCATGAAGTAGTCTTTTCTACATTCAAATTCTGAAATTATTTGGTGTTGATCACTCCTGTGACGGAGCAGTATTAGTTGTTCCCATCCTTACCAGGAAGTGCTTCATATGTAATATTTATGCATGCATAGGAACAAGTGAAACGTGTGACCACTTTTGAGCTTTAAAAATGCAGAATTTATTTTAATATAATAAGAGTGCACAGTTTCAATTAGGTGGTCAATTGCTAAGAAGATGGGAATGTATTTCATCAGATTTTTTCAGAATTTTTATTAGCAACTGATCATCTGTGTTGCCGTAAAACAAGCAGCACACACACACACACACACACACACACACACACACACACACACACACACACACACACACACACACACACACACACACACACACACACATTTTAGATTTAGAAAATTAGGGTCATAAATTGATATGAATAATAATAAAAAAAATTCTAACATTTCATTTTGTTGGAATTGTAATGTTTACAAAAAAAAAACAAAAAAACAAAACATGAAACACTATATTTTAAAGGAAACCATAGTGTGTCAAATACGGTTTCTGTTATTTTATTCATAAAAGCATACACTGTAAAAAAAAAAAAAACTGTTGTTTTTACAGGAAAACGCTGGCAGCTGTGGTTACCAGGGAATTCCTGTAAAAAATACAGCAGCACAGTAGATAACTTTACAGACATACTATGTTAATGGATTTACAGTGAATGAACCACGGCTGACTCACATTAAAAAACTGTTAAATCTACAAAAAAAGAGAGCCTAGTCTGAGTATCGTATCGCATTAAAATGAAAAGAAACAAAGCATGCAAGGATTATGACTGAACAGAAGTACTTAGACTAGCGATAATAATTTCTTATAGGCCTACTCCCTAGCCTACTCTACAAGCTACAAACAGCCTACCTGTAGCCTATAGGCCTACCCGAATTTACATCGTTTCATCAATCATGTTAAAGTTAGGCTACAGCATAAACTTGTAAAGTGACTTACATATAATTCTTGTATTTTTAAAAACAACTGACTAAAACTATAGGTTTTACAATGTTTGCATGTCAATTTACCACAATTGTTTTGTAATGAGTATTACAGTATTTGTCAGTTTTTGTTACAAATAGTTGTAGTTTCAACAAATACATTTGATTAGAATCACATATTGTTGTTGTACATCTAACAAAAACATTCTGTTTAATAGTTTACAAAAGTCCACTGTGATTGAAACAAAAAACATGTGTTTTTGGGTTTACAATACTTTTCTGTAGTGATTTTACATTGTTTTTATGTAAATTTCACAGCATTTTTTTTTTACAGTGTATTAATTGGGTAATTGTCCATACTTCAGGTTGTGGGCCTGATTTATTAAAGGTTTTCATATTCAAAAACATGCACAATCACCCTCCCCCCCCCCCCCCCCCCAAAAAAAAAAAAAATACTAGCCATGTGCAGTGCACTGAAGATTGTGTCTTTCCCATGCACAAAATAGCACATATTGACCATTTAACACATTTGCCCACATGCATATGCAAATATGCAAAACTGATCTCTATGCGCACAGTTCTCTGGGCATTCCACCAGCAGAACGCAGTGTAATTTATTCAGCAGTTTGCTTACATACCACCAATGGAACAATAATTAAAGGCCAAAAATAGCTCTGCCCCCCGCTTCCCGTTGCCAGCATGTGAACACGCTCAGTGTGGCAGAGTTTGTGTATAACAGAGCGCAAGGTGCATCGCTGCAAGTGGCTGTAATTTCATTTGCACTTATGGCCAGTGACACATGCAAAATTCTTATTTACATAATGCTGTCTATGTCATGTTACCACCACTTTCTTTATACGCAACTTTTCTTTGCGAATCACCCGCAAAATGTTCTGCAATCCAAAGTGCAAAAGCTTGGAAAGCCCAAGCAATTTATTACTTGTTCAGTGGGATTTTAGTAAATCAGATCCAGATTGCTAACAGCTTTCACTTTGTCTGAAAGGAGAGATCAACAATTTCTTTCTTTCTTTGTAAAGGGACTGTGTACAATAAAGAACATAAATGTTTCCATTTGATGCATTGTAAAAGCTAATTTACCTCTGCAGTCCCTTGGCAGGTCACAATTAAAACATAATAAACTAGAAGCACTCAGAGAGCGCAAACCTCCGCCAAGGTCATAGGGTCACTGACGTCACATGGAATACCCTTTGGCAAAGAGACTTATTCCACGTCGTTTCACGCAGCTATCGTCATGTTTCAGATTCAGTGGTTAACCCTCTGGGGTCCGAGGACATTTTTTGGACAGTTCACTCGCCTGGCATAAATGTTTTATTATTGCTGTTAACAACTCTCCCTGCATCCCACAATCAAGTTTTATGTCTTTTTTTTCAGGACAACCTGTACTTTCAAAATATATATGCTATAGTTGTGTTTTATAAGTGTAACAAAGGTTTACAATCAAAAATAAGAAAGGAAAAAGTAAAGTGGAAAATAATTTTCAAAAGTCACAGCAAATTTCAAATAAATTAGTAACATATTACTCCTAAAAACAATCTTTGGTGTGTCATGTGAGGTGAATCTGTCCTATGATTGGATATTAGAAAACCATGTTGATGGTGAACCAATTCTGATTGGACACTCACATTGCTCACGTCATCACACAGCTTCTATGAGGAGTACAAAGATGGTGGACAGTGGCTCGAAAGTCCACGGAGTTAACTTTTCAGCAAAAAAAAAAAAAGTAAGTTTCTATCTCATATCATTAAAAAGTTATTCATCATTTAGTAAAGCTTGGTCTCAGCCGTCTTATAGGACGGCGTCGGCCACAGAGGATTAAATCCTTATATCTTCAGCAAATGTATTTATAAAAGAGAAACTGTATGAACTACACAAGTTTTTTTAATTTTTTAATAAGTTTATTGTTGTGTTGTAACTTAATTTTTGTTCAGCCTTTGTGACCCGTCTTCATGAAGTTAGATGCAAAAATGGTGAAATTGGCCCTATCTTGCAATGATAAAGAATCCTGAAAAAAAAAAAAGAAAATTACTGAATCCGGATCATGTTCTAGATCATTACCAAAATTTAATGACTTCTAAGTTAGGTCAAGATACACCCCTGGTAAAAATTTCATTGAAATCCGTTGAGGATTTTTTGAGTAATCATGCTAACAAACCAACCAACCAACCAACCAACAAACAAATAAATGGACGCTACCGAAAACATAACCTCCTTGGCGGAGATAAGAAATGTTTCATCACACAATCAGTCACTTTGAAGTGATTTATTGAAGAGTTGCTGATGGTACACTGGGACATGAGAACTAAGCAAATAATGGATAGTGAATATGACGCCATGGTGCATCCGTCCAAGGAATGACTTTGCAAACAACAGGTTTTGTTCACTTTAAAGTTACTAATACTAAACCTGGCAGCGGGAACGATGACTTACCTCAGCAATAATTAGATATGAGGCCATGTTAAACTCTGGTGAATTTGAGTTGCTCATTTCTGGTTTATATGCAATTGTCGTCATTTGTAGTTGTCCAGGGAAAACCTTGGCTGAAATGAGATATCATCATTGTATCAAATGTTAATGGATGAATGCTATTATTATCTAGTTTCTAAATTTGTCTTTAAGTTACACTTGAACTAACTAATGCTAGCTAGCATTAGTTAGTTTTATATATATATATATGATGGCTTTGGCACAATAACCATCGTTCATGGAGACTGTTTCTGATGTCATGAAAATAACATGGGTGCAGTTACAAATAAATGGCAAATACTCACCATTTTCACAAGTTTTAAGAGTGTCATTGTAGCTTTGGCCAACCAGACATGTGCATATATAGTCTGTGTACATAGGCACGCAAGTGCTCCCACGACCGCAAGTGTTTCCTTTACAAGGATCTTTAAAACAAAAGACACACAGACGTGGACATTCAAACACTGGACGCATTTGCAGACATACAGGAGCATTAAAACAATGTCCTCAGAAGCAAAAAGTCATTAAATGTAAGTTTTAAAACAGTGAGCCAAGTACCTGGAGGGGTTGTGGGAACTGCAGACGTTAATGATGTACCACTTGGATTTACTGATGTTAATGTTGACGGTGTTGCTGTTCCAGCTGTTGCAGTTGGGGTTGAAGCTGGACTTTCTGGGACAACTGCAGTTGGGGTTGAAGTTGAACTTTCTGGGACAACTGCAGTTGGGGTTGAAGTTGAACTGTCTGGGACAACTGCAGTTGGGGTTGAAGCTGAACTTTCTGGGACAACTGCAGTTGGGGTTGAAGTTGAACTTTCTGGGACAACTGCAGTTGGGGTTGAAGTTGAACTGTCTGAGACAACTGCAGTTGGGGTTGAAGCTGAACTTTCTGGGACAACTGCAGTTGGGGTTGAAGTTGAACTTTCTGGGACAACTGCAGTTGGGGTTGAAGCTGAACTTTCTGGGACAACTGCAGTTGGGGTTGAAGTTGAACTTTCTGGGACAACTGCAGTTGGGGTTGAAGTTGAACTTTCTGGGACAACTGCAGTTGGGGTTGAAGCTGAACTTTCTGTGACAACTGCAGTTGGGGTTGAAGCTGGAATTTCTGGGACAACTGTAGACACACACACACACACACATATATACATACATATATGCATACATACATACATATACGAGGTCTGTTAGAAAAGTATCGGACCTTTTTATTTTTTTCAAAAACCATATGGATTTGAATCACGTGTGATTGCGTCAGCCAAGGTTGAACCTTCGTGCACATGCGTGAGTTTTTCACGCCTGTCGGTTGTGTCATTCGCCTGTGAGCAGGCTTTGAGTGAGCACTGGTCCACCCCTCTCGACGTTAAGGAAATGGCGGAATGATTTGGAGCTTTGCTGCATCAATTTTTTTCCAGAAACTGTGAGAGACCTCCAGGTGGACACCATTCGGAAAATTAATATGGCTTTCAGGGACGATTTTATGGGGATTACACAGATTAAGGAGTGCTCCAGCCGGTTTAAAGACTGCCCACAGCATCTGAGAGCGTGGCACGAGCGCCGATCGACAGGCACAAACCCCGCTGAAATAACCAGATCATTTCCAACGTGAAGGCTTTGTTGATCCGGGACGTCGTCTGACTTTCACAAAAAGGCAGAAGGCGTGGACATCAGCACTTTTTGCGGCACATGCCACTGTTACAGGAGTTTTTTTTCATGGAAAAAGAAGCGGATGAATGCGCCACCATGCCGCTTATGGCGCGGGACAAAACCACCTCCGTGTTGGTCTCACAGGACGGCTTTCAGATGGCTTCCGGTTGCTTTTCAGTTGTGTGATTATCCGAGAAATTGAGCATGAGCTGGACATGCCCCAACATGTCCTGTGAGGCTTCGTCACAGCGTTGCTTTGCGCCATGCGGCTCTGCCGCGACGCGCGGAACTCCTCCGCACGTCTGTGTCAATGTGCCGAAAAAGTGCTGATGTCCATGTCTTTTCACAATTCCTGTGCTAGTCAGACGACGTCCCAGATAAAACACAGCGTCCAGTTTAGAAATGAACGGCACATTCCACTGTTACAGGAGTTTTTGTCATGGAAAGAGGAGCGGAGGAATCCCGCGCGTCGCGGCGGAGCCGCATGGCGCAAAGCAACGCCGTGATGAAGCCTCACAGGACATGTTGGGGCATGTCCAGCTCATGCTCAATTTCTCGGATATTCACACGACTGAAAAGCAACCGGAAGCCGTCTGAGCCATCTGAAAGCCGTCCTGTGAGACCAACATGGAGGTGGTTTTGTCCCGCGCCATGAGCGGCACGGTGGCGCATTCATCCGCTTCTTTTTCCATGAAAAAAACTCCTGTAACAGTGGAATGTGCCGAAAAAGTGCTGATGTCCACGCCTTCTGCCTTTTTGTGAAAGTCAGACGACGTCCCGGATCAACAAAGCCTTCACGTTGGAAATGATCTGGTTGTTTCAGCCTGTCGATCACTGCTGGGAGCGCGCCGCGCTCTCAGAGGCTGTGGGCAGTCTTTAAACTGGCTGGAGCACTCCTTAATCTGTGTAATCCCCATAGAATCATCCCTGAAAGCCATATTAATTTTCTGAATGGTGTCCACCTGGAGGTCTCTCACAGTTTCAAGAAAAAATTGATGCAGCAAAGCTCCAAATCGTTCTGCCATTTCCTTAACGACGAGAGGGGTGGACCAGTGCTCACACAAAGCCTGCTCACAGAAGAATGACGCAACCGACAGGCGTGAAAAAACTCACGCATGCGCACGAAGGTTCAAGCTTGGCTGATGCAATCACACGTGATTCAAATCCATATAGTTTTTGAAAAAAATAAAAAGGTACGATACTTTTCTAACAGACCTCGTATATATATATATATATACACATATATATATATATATATATATACACATATATATATATATTAGGGGTATCACGGTACACAAAAGTCATGGTTCAGTTCATATTTGTGTTTCAGTACAGGAGCTTTAATCTGAGCAGAACAGAGCTGCCATGAAGCACTTTAGCACTGTGAGACAGTGTAAATGTAAACTTTTCATTAAACATTTATGAATTGATTACATCTCTTGTTATTCGCTTTGGGATGAAATTACTGTGCAGCATGTTGTTTTATTTTTTGTCCATTTGTTTATGTTGTACAACGTGTGGAGCCAGACTCCCTTCAATATTTTGTCTAAGTTTATTTTTGCATAAATAACAGCATCTTATAAAACCTCATTCTGTTCAGATTTGAAATCATTGTGTGCAGTGTCACTATTCAGTGGCCGTCTCATCCATAAACATTTATCCAAAACGTCAATTTATAAGTTAGTGGCACTTTCTGTCTAAACTCGAATGCGCACTGATCATATCCAGGGACAGCGATTTAACACAAACGTGTATGAGTATATTTTCACTTTCAGGTTCATGTTTCAGAAGAAAAAGGTAAATTAACCAATTCCATTTATAGTCCAAAAGTTTCTGATTGGAATAATCCATTCATTCGCTTTAACTGCCTGGTTCGCTGTTCCCACTTTTTGCCTCAGAAACAGAGCAGACTCAGGGGTGTGGCCACACCTCCTGCACAGAGCATGAAACTAGACAACACAATTTCAATTTATTATTACATTTTATATAGCTCCAAATCACAACAAAGCTAGCTCAAGGTGTTTCACACAAGTAAGGTCTAACCTTAACAACCCCTACAGCAAGCACACAGGCGACAGTGGTAAGGAAAAAAACTCCCTCAGACATTCAGGAAGAAACCTCAAGCAGACCAGACTCAGAGGAGTGACCCGTTGCTTAGGCCATTCTAACAGTTAGAATGTTTTTACAAAGTTTTACAAAGCTGAAGAAACAGTAAACAGGAAATCAAAACAATATCTGCTGCATCGGCTTCAGGCATGGCATCTCGCGGTCAGTCCAGCATCTAGTTGTCCACAGATGCCAATCCTGGGCATTTCCCTCTGCACCTCAGACAGAGCTAAAAGAGCAAAATCAGTCAGCGGGAAAAAAACACACCTAAGGTATAATTCATCAGCATTAAATCAACAGGAGAGCAGAGAAAATACTGCTAGCCCTAAGCTTCACTAACAGACCCAGAATTTAGATAAAGTTGAAGCAGAGACTTGCTGCATTAATAATAAAATGAATTTAAAAGAATACGAAGCACAGTTTCATACTATGCCAGTATGCTAGCCATATAAAAGGGAGAACAAATGCATCTTAAGTCTGGACTTGAATGTCTCTACAGAATCAGACTGTTTTATCTCCATAGGGAGATCATTCCACAAAACAGGTGCACAATAAGAGAAAGCTCTGTGGCCCTCAGATGTTTTATTCACCCTAGGGCCACACAGTAGTCCTGCACCCAGGCCGGTACGTAGGGCTCAATTAGGTCAGCTAAGTAGGGAGGTGCCAGTCCGTGAATAATTTTATAGGTTAATAGCAGAACCTTAAAATCCGATGTCACAGAGACAGGAAGCCAAAATGGGTGTAATGTAATCAAATTTTCTGCTTGCTGCCAAGAGTCTGGCAGCAGCATTCTGAACCAAAGGGAGACCCCTAATGCTGGACTGCGATAAACCAGAAAATAGAACATTGCAGAAGTCCAATCTAGAAGAAACAAATGCATGAATCAGGGTCTCAGCATCAGCCGTAGACAGGACGAATCTTCGCTATATTTCCCAGGTGGAAGAAAGCAGTCCTTGTCCAAAACATGATGAAACAGTAACTACGATATCAGGCTGAAGGACGGATGGCAACCTGCCGTGCTTGTATTAAATGATTAATAGTGATTATTGTTTGTTTAAACATATGCATAACCATGAGCGCTCTCGCCTATGCTGTCTGGGGATTCCTGACCTTTTCTTTATGGATTAAAAATTTTTAATTGATGAATCTCATGACAGTAAAAAATAAATTCCAGAATAACCTATTTTTATTTTATTATTAGGGCCATTCAATCAAATGTTCAGATACAAAAAAATGTCTAATAATTTTGTTTTATTACTGAACACATAAACCCTTGTCAGAAGAATTCATGATAAGAGGGGTTTGCGGCGAGTCATGTATAGGTCAAATTTGTAAAGCATTAACCAGACGGTCTGACGACTACAATGAGACGTTCCTAATCATCTAGAGGAAGAAGGGGAAATAAGGGCTATTCGGTCATATATTTGTCTCTTAATCTTGGATGTGTTATTTTATTGTCGAACATTGATGTTAACCCCTTAACTTGACACTCTTATGCAAATTAAAGTTTTGTTGCAATTGTTCATTCCCAGATTTGACAATGTGGAAACAAAATTTTGACAAAACAACCACAAGCGACATTTAACAAGCAATTCTTGTACAGTACTGGCAAATAAAATCTTTCACCCGTCTAATATTTATCATAAATCTACTGCACGTACACACCAGCTGTGCAAGGAAAATGTGGGTTTATATTAAAGTTTAGAAGAACAGATCATCACCCTCAAACAGATAACTAAACCTTCAATAGCCTCATCTACATATAACCGGTAAGCAATCAAAAGCTCTCTAGCTATATAAAAATCAGGTTACTTACCAAAACAGTGGACAACAACACAGAACAAAAAGAAAAGCTTGTTTGTCGTAGCCATTGGAACAGAACTTCGGGGAGAAAATGTCTAATCAATCAGGAAAGCCAAACAGTGCAATGGGATGACAAGGCAGCCTTGAAAGATGAGGGCTCAGGTGTCCTGCGACGAAGTTTTAATCATTAGCCACACCTCGGAGGGCGGCCCCCAGTGCTGAAGTAATATCCCATCCAGATCAGATGGCACAGGGCCCATTTTCCATGTCATCAACCAATCTGCCATGAGATGAGATAAATCCGCATCTGCCACTTTGTTCTAATGGTGTTCAGCTTTTAATGTATTGTGTATGAACATGTGTATTGTGTATTGACATGTTTCTGTGTAGGCTCTCAGTTGTCCTCAAACGTGTGGTTAGTGTCTTTCAGGTGGAGATGAACTGCAGACAGCACAAAATCCCAGTTTACTTTAAACCAGTCAACACCTTGAGACAGAAATTAGTTCACCCTAAGCACAGGATCCCTAGTAACAAACAGAGCAATGCAGTGTATCATATCAGATGTCAGGAAAACTGTAATGAACACTACATAGGTGAGACGAAGCAACTTTTACACAAGAGGCTATACCAGCACCGCAGAGAGGCGCCAGTGGACCTCAATCTGCAGTTCATCTCCACCTGAAAGACACTAACCACACGTTTGAGGACAAGGAAGTTAAAATCTTAGCCAGAGAGAAGAAATGGTTTGAGAGAGGTGTCAAGGAAGCATTCTTTGTAAAACAGTTGAAACCCAGCCTTAACCGCGGAGCGGGTCTCAGACACGCTTTGTCCCCTGTTTACAATGTGGTACTCAGGTCAAAGCAGTTTCAGTCTTTTGTTCATGGTAATGAGTCATTCACGTCATCAGGAGAGAGTCGTCAAGGGAGCCATCAGGGGAGGCTTCCGTCCTGTCATTAGGAGAGTGCTAACTAGAGCACAATAGGTGCTAATTAGAGCTATTGTTTAGTCACTAGCCTATAGCAGTCAGCCTCTCGCTAGGAGGGGTCTGGTTAGGATAAAAAAAACTCCAGCTTTTGTTGGCTTCTGGTTTATTCTTCTCTACAAGAGTCAAGACAGAAGTCAGACTACCAGAGCAAGAATTTTAGCTGAGGAAGCTTCTGTGATTTGAAGCGAAACGTCCTCACGTCAAGCAACCCAGTCCAGTCAAAGATTCAAGCTTCTCTACTATGTTGATTGACATGTTGTAAGAAGAGCAAATTAGCCCAACAGTGACTTTTAAAAACCAAATGGATTAGCTCAATGATTTTTTTTTTTTTTTTTTTTCCAACTAAAATCAGCACCAACTCCATTCACAGTGGGTTCCACCTTGATGTTTGATTGGTGTATAACAAAAAGACAACAAATCAACATGGAAATGACCATCAAATTAAATTCGTACGTCCTGCATAGACCCAGAGACCTGCTGGAGCTGGTCTCCAGATTGCGTAGCATGAAGCAGATGCGAGTCTACGACTTCCCCTGGACAGGATGCATGTCTGATGCAGGTTACTTCCCCAGCCAAGGCTCTGACCCATTTAAGCTGGGTGGACTGGAACAATGTAGATGAAGTGTCCTGTCCAAGTAAACAGACAGGCCGCATTGCCGGTGTCACAGACCGAACAGCTCCCCCCTAGAAATCAGTCCCTCTGTCTTTACTGACTTTAGAATGATTTAAGAGCTTTTACTTTGTCACCTGATGGTTAATAATCACATTATACCCTTTGATCGCTTTGGTTGTAAAGACTCAGACTCAGATAGTCAGACTCAGACGTGCTGTTGTCGCGCTCTGGTCACTCCCCCGTCTTTTATGTGGAAATGATTGTTGTACAAAAGCTTCATATATCTGTCGCTGAGATAGATGACGACTGGAGTGCAGTTTAAAGCAGAAATGAGGTGATAATCGGTGAATCGCTGCTGACTCTCCAAAATGACGCTTGCGCAGTAAAGGCAGGGGGACCGTTTTTTAGGGGTCGGCACGTGTCATCGAGGGGTAAAAAGCTACATAAATTTCATTTGAAACCCAAAATATATCATTTTAGGAAATACATTTTTATATACAAATAGTCCTTGCTTGGGATTGGATCAGTTGCCATAAGAACCACCCAGGAAGAACCAAGATAACATTAATGCAAACTTTATACCTGCCTGTCGGTTGCGAATGACGCAACCGACAGGCGTGAAAAAACTCACGCATGCGCACGAAGGTTCAAGCTTGGCTGACGCAAGCGCACATGATTCAAATCCATATAGTTTTGCAAAAAATAAAAAGGTCGGATAGTTTTCTAACAGACCTCGTATTTAGCGGTATTAATATTCGCGTTTACATTATGAATATGTACGTATATGCACGTTATGTATTAAAATAACGGTATTTAATTTGGCAACCTTTAACTCGCGAAATTCACATAATAAATCCCATGCGAATATTTGCAACAGGAAGGAGAAGCTCCCTTTATTTCTCAGCTTATACATACAAACATGTTTTTACAAACCAGAGAAGTGTAATTGTGTGTCTACATGGGTATTTACAAGCCTACTAATCTGTTTGATATCACAGGAGGATAGGGACCAGGGAGCAAAAATTCTCAACCCCCATGGAAAAAGTTTATCTAGCAGTTTCCCCTTTCATCACTTAAGGGATTTCTCTGGCAGAGGAAACTGAAACTTGAGGGTGTGTGATAATAGCTGTGTAACAGTTAGTGCTTGTTGCTTATTATCAATGAAAAGAAAATACATAACGTTGATATCCAGATCATAAAAAAATCAGCAGAAAAAAATCAGCCCCCCTGAGTGCCCCACAAGGGCATTGCCCCTCGACCCCACCGGGGGCCCTGCAGCCCACTGGACCCCCAACTCAAGGATTTGAACCCCCCCTTTCACATTCCTATATACGGCCCTAACATCTGTTATGACAGTGTGCTGGGGGAGGTTCAGCTGTGTTTGCAGCTCATGTCGTCTGTTGTTGGCTTTGCTTGAGCGATGAATATAGCCAGAGATGGTCCTGGCTTTGGACAGAAGGGATGTCACAATCCTGTCCTGCTCCAGTGCCTAGATCACCACCAAGTGAAGTGTATGGGACACGCAATGCATGTGCCCAAATTCACTTAAAGCCTTCACCATGTTGGCTGCATTATCTGACACGACAAACTTCACTCTAACAGGCTGTCCAACAGACTCTTCCCACTCTCTCATCTTTTCTTTCAGGCAGCACAGAATGTTGTTTGCTGTGTGCTCAATGTCCAGCACACCAACATTTAGCAGCCCTGCTTTCCTCTGCACTGATGATTCATCCACATGTTCACACCAGTGCCCAGTTATACAGAGGTATGCACGGGCATTGTGGTTGCTGGTCCAGAGATCGGTAGTGAGGTTGATGACACCTCCATCAGCTGCCTTGAGTGACTGGACCAGCTCCCCTCTCATTGCCTCATACAGCTCAGGCACTACAGTTCTACTGAAATAGTGCCTTGACGGGATCTTATACTTGGGGTCTAAAAAGGCAACAAGAGACTTGAAGCCTCTCCTCTCCACCACAGAGAAAGGCTCAAGATTAGTGCAGATCATTTTGCCAATCATCTCCGTCATTTTTTTTTGACCGGAGATGGTCAAAACTGGATCTGGATTGTTAGCTATTTGAAAGAATTGCATTTATTTGTGAACTTTAAAATGAGATGGGGTTGTAATACACACTGTCAAATAATATAAAGAAGTTAGTAGGACTAGTGGACCCTCCCCATCTTATACAAATAGCACACAGATGTTCTCAGTATATTATTTAGGAGGAAGTGTTCAGCAGAAAAGTATTTTCAGACGTGGGTTGTTATCATTATGCAATATCAAATACGTCACACTGCCAACATGTATTTTAAGCTCGTCTTATCTCTGTCAACCTGCAATTCAGTTCAGCTGAATTTATTTACATGGCACCAAATCATAACATAGGTCACCCCAAGGTGCCTCACAAGGGAATGGTCTAACTTTACCAACCACCCTAAGCAAGCACATAGGTGACAGTGGTAAGAAAAAAAACTCCCTCCACTTTTTTTGAGGAAGAAACCTCAAGCAGACCAGACTCAGAGGGGTGGCCCTTGGTTTAGGCCACTCTACCAAATAACAGATCAAAAAAGTACAACAAAGAATTATCAAAACATGCAAAAAGGGAACAACACAAAAGTGTGATTACAGATCATTGCAGCTGTAAGACATAAGTAGTAGTAGTAGTAGTAGTAGTCTTTATTGTCATTGTTACTTTTTACAAAGTCACAACGAAATTAAAAGTGCTTCGGCTCGTGAGTTAAGAACAATAAATAGTTTAAGAACATATAAAAGAATAAAACATATTGCACTGCTATAAACATGAATAAAACATCTAAAAAAATAAAACATATATTACTGTTTATGGACAGGAATGGTACGATCACAGACTGCACTGGGTGAAAAAGACTGCTACCAGATGTATTGCATACGGAACATACTATTTCACCTTGAAGAGTTAAGTGCCATGATTGCCTTTGGATAGAAACTATTTTTTAGATGATTTGTTCTGGTTTGTAATGTTCTGTATCTCCTGCCTGATGGCATCAGCTGAAACTGACAATGTCCAGGATGTGAGACATCCTTTGAAATATCTATTGCCTTCTTGCGGCATCTGGACCTATAAATGTCTTCCAGTCTGGGGAGGGGGCAGCCTATGATCTTCTCTGCTGCCCTAATGACCCTATGTAGCGCCTTCTTCTCTGAGGATGTGCAGCTGCCATACCAAACACACAGTCCATATATGAGCACACTCTCTATGGAGCAGTGATAGAAGGCGAGAAGCAGATTCTGAGGAAGACTATTCCTCCTGAGGATTCTCAGAAAGTACAGTCTCTGATGCGTCTTCTTCAACAGCTCCTTGGTGTTGGCGTGCCATGTCAGGTTGTTCTCCAGCTCAATGCCGAGAAACCTGAACACCAGCACCCGGTCCACACAGACCCCCCCCCCCCCCCCCCCGATGAAGAGTGGTTGGATGTCAGACTTGTTCCTTCTAAAGTCAACAACAAGCTCCTTTGTTTTTGCAGTGTTAAGGAGCAGGTTGTTGACTGAACACCACTCTGCCAGCCGCTCCACCTCGTCCCTGTAGGCTAGCTCACCTATGTCGTCTGAGATGAGTCCGACTACTGTCGTGTCATCTGCGAACTTTATTATCTTATTACTAGGGTGGGTAGGGACACAGTCATAGGTGCAAAGAGTGTAGAGGAGCGGACTAAGCACACAGCCCTGTGGTGAGCCGGTGCTGAGACTGAGAGCAGTGGAGATGTTGGAACCCAGCCTGACCCTCTGGGAACAGTCTGTCAAAAAGTCCAATATCCAGCTGCAGGTGAGTGGAGGGAGTCCAAGATCTGCCAGCTTGGACACCAGACGTCGTGGAAGGATGATGTTAAATACCGAACTGGAATCCACAAAGAGCATTCTTGCGTAGCTCCCTCGTTGTTCCAAGTGGGTCAGCGCGGCATGAAGTGCTGTGGAGACAGCATCCTCCGTAGATCTCTTTGCTTTGTAAGCAAATTGAAAAGGGTCCAGATCAGCTGGCAGGCAGGAGATGATATGACTTCGCACCAGTTTCTCAAAGCACTTCATGATGACTGGTGCTAGTGCCACTGGGCGGTAGTCATTCAGGGTGGTAATGCAAGGTTTCTTTGGTAGTGGGACGATGATAGAGGACTTTAAACGGGGGGGGGGGGGGGGGGGGGCAGTGGCCTGTGACAGGGACTGATTGAAAATCCAGGTAAAGATTCCAGCCAGTTGGTCCGCACAATCTTTCAGCACCCGACCCGCCACTCTGTCAGGTCCTGCAGCTTTCCTCGGGTTCACCCTTCTCATCACCCGCCTCACCTCACACTCTTCTACCATGAGTGTGTGGCTACTGTGAGCAGGCGGCTGAGATGGGGCTGATGTAGGTATCACCTCAAAGAGGGCAAAGAAGATGTTGAGCTCCTCTGCCAGAGAAGATTCACCCTTGGCAGCCATAGAGTTGCTAGGTTTGTAGCTGGTGATGTGTTGGACACCCCGCCACACCTGTCTGATATTGTTGCTCCTGATATAGTCCTCCATCTTCCTTCTATATGCTGCCTTGGCCTTGCAGATACCTCTTTTCAGATTAGCTCTGGCGGTGTTGTAGAGTGCCACGTCCCCAGACCTAAAGGCTGTGTTCCTGGCTGTCAACAGGCTCTGCACCTCCTTCGTCATCCAGGGCTTTCTGTTGGGATAAATCCTTATACGTCTGTCCCTGGTGACGCTGTCTGTGCAGAACCTGATGTAGTCCAGAACCACTGTAGTGTGGTTCTCCAGGTCCTGGTGGTTGAAAACCTCCCAGTCAGTTCTCTGGAAGCAATCTTGCAGCTGGTAGGAGGCATGCATGATCAGATTGCCCAAGATGGGCTAGTGATTTAGCCCTGTAAGACTGTCTGATGTTTGTATACAATTTGTCCAATATATTTTCTCCTCTGGTTTTACACTTAATGTGCTGATGGAATTTGGGGAGAACTGCTTTAAGATCTGCATGATTAAAGTCCCCAGAAATGATATGAGCAGCCTCAGGGTATCTGTTTGTCACTAATGCTGTCGTGCAAATGTCCCAGAGCTGAGTTAGCATTAGCGTCAGGTGCTATATACACGGCAGTGAGCAGCACGGCATTCAGCTCCCGTGGGAGGTAGAAGGGTCTGCATTTAATCGTCATGAACTCCACGTCTGGAGAGCAGTGTCTAGCGACTACTGTGGAATTCGTGCACCAACTGTTATTAACATAAATGCACAGCCCCCGTCCTTTTTTCTTTCCGGAGCTTTCTGACCTGTCTTGCCGGTGTACTGTATAACCTGCTAGCTCGATAGCCGTATCTGGTATAAGTGGATTTAACCACGTCTCCGTGAGCAGCAGAGTGCAGCAGTCCCAGGTAGCCTTATCGGTTGCAATCCGCAGCTTCCACTCGTCCAATTTGTTTACAAGAGGCCATACATTTGAGAGAAAAATGCTTGGGAGCGATGGTCTATGTGGCCGCTTCCGTAGCCTCACTAGCACACTGCCCCGGCATCCCCTCTTCTGTTTGCGTTCCCTGCGCCGCCGCCGGCTCCTCGATGCTGGGATCGTAATCCACGGAGAGCCCGGTGTCCGTGCGATGTCATCCGGAATGTTGTGGACACGGAGAAACTCGTACGACACGCTTCCCTTGATCCGTTGTCCAATAGATAAAACATCCAGCCGGTTATAGATGTTTTTAACCGGGCAGGATGGAAAAACAAAACTCTGAGCCAGAGAACACAAAGCCGCTGCGACTACACGCACCGCCATTTTTTTCGTCACATAAATGTGGGTTTACATGCTCAAGCCACAATATAACAAAATGCAATGTATTCTCAGGTGTTCTTCTTGTTCTTACTAACAGTCAGCTTGTTATTTTGGTTGCTATTTACATTTCAGTTCCCAGCTTTATAAGTTACTGATGGAGGCAAGGTGGCATTCTTCTAAGTCAGTTTATGGATTTCTAACAGCTGCACCAGTCATTATCTAACTCCGAGACAGCTAGCGCAAACAATATTTTGTTGTGAAGCAATTAAAATAACATGAATTTTCGTAACGTACCAACATGATAAAAGAAAAAAAAGGGTGCTTTTCACAATGAAAAATCCAATAATTCATAAAACGTCAGGAGTTTGCACAGTTTTTGAATGAAGTTGTGGAAATAAAATGTTATCTAAAACCAGAGGGGCAATAAACCGGGTTTGAAATGGTTCTTTATCACGTCAATTGGCTCTAAGGCGTCACAAGATAAGTGCAAAGGTTGATGCAAATGATAAAACCTTAAAAATCAAAGTTGAAACAAACTTTAGCCTCTGACAAGGATGTCTTGAAAACTCAGGTACGTGTTTTAATGTGAAGTGACCTTTCATTCCATCCTTAACCATAAAAAGAAAAGATCAGCAAGTCAACTTTGATCCAGATTCATAACAATTACTCTTACGACATATTGGCGTCATATGGAGCCGTAATGGAAAATTTCTGCAAGTGTTAGAATTGAACACATTTTGTTTTTTGTTCTAAAAAAAAAAAAAAAAAGCTTAATTCCCAAAATAAATGTCTTTCTATTGTCATGTACTGTCCAAGACATTATGTATTTTTTTAAAAGGTGACAAGTATCCATACATTTTAACTGTTTATATTTATTTATACATTTGAAGAGTTTAGAAGGTTTTTCATTATTTTATAAAACTTTTAGACACTTGAAATCTGCCTTAGAACTTTTGCACCGGAATATCTATTGCACTTTTTGACACCCGACTAGAAAAGAAGAAGAAAAAAAAAATGATGAAAAGGATTTGAAGTCTAAACATCTTTAGAAAGCTTCCAATCTTAGAAGTAATATGCTGTATTTACTTAAGGTAGTTATGAACTGGACATACAAAACATAGTTGTTTAAATTGGAAAAGCAATTTCTAACAAATTGTTACGTAATAATTGTATTTATTTACCATTTCAACAATCAAGTTTGGTGAAACATAATTACATTAAGTAAATTTCTTAGAGTGGTATCACAGTCGTTCTTTTTTGTGGTGGTGAATATTTTTATACTTTTTTTTATATTGTCATTATTATTTATTTAATTTATTGCCAAATTCACATTTGGAAATTCTGCAGATTGCTGTGTTTTGAAACAAAAGATTGTCCAGCAAAATAATTTGTTGAATTTGTTATACCATTCTCTCCACATTTCCTGCTTCCCTCCTGTGTATCTGCATGACAGAGGATGCAAGCTGTGGAATAAACAGCAAATCGAGGCGTGACAGATGACATTTCGCCCGGTTTATGGTGACCTCATTTATCACATGTACTGCAGATAACATGCAGTTATGATGTTCCTCTTGGAATGTTTCCAAACCAGTTTGTTGAAATGTTCATTGTTGCATGTTTAGGAGGAAAAAAACAAGTAAAATTACAAAAAAACAAACAAAAAACAAAACAAAAAAAAAACACAACAACAACAAAAAAAACAGCAAACAAAATGTGTTTTAAGCTTTCATTTTATTGGTGTGAATGTGAATGAGTAACCTCTTTACACCCATGATGGCATAAGAGGTGGTTTGCTTTATTTATTTAATTTTAATTTTTTAGAATTTCACTGTTTATTGTGTAGGAAACTGAAAAATACATATTAACCAATATTTATCTCATGTATGATCATTGTGCAATCAGAACAAGGAAATCGTTGGTTTTGTTCTCTATTCTGTAACACTCATAAAAGCATTTTGCGGAAGGTTTTTTATGAGCGTGTTGCTGTGAGGAGTGTCAACAGATGAGTGATAAGAAGGCTGCTGTCTCCGTGTCACCTCAAAGTCCAAAGGTCACCTGCTCTCTTTCTGGCGAGGACACTTTTACACCGTTATTACACTCACATTTACAATGTGATGCTCATGAGAACGACGATGGAGGGAAGTGCTGTGGCAGCTACATCCTGGTCCACAAGTATTTGAACAGTGACATACTTTTTTTGCTGGCTTCCTGTCCCAATGAGATCAGATTTTAAGGTTCTGCTACTAGCCCAGGGGTGGCCAAGTTCGGTCCTTGAGAGCCACCTTCCTGACACTCTTAGTTGTCTCCCTGCTCCAACACACCTGAATCCAATGAAAGGCTCATTAAAAGTCTGCTAACGAGTCTTTCATTGGATTTAGGTGTGTTGGAGCAGGGAGACAACTAAGAGTGTCAGGAAGGTGGCTCTCAAAAACTGAACTTGGCCACCCCTGTACTAGCCTATAAAATTGTTCACGGACTGGCACCTCCCTACCTAGCCGACCTAATTACACCCTACGTACCAGCCCAAGCTTTGCGTTCTCAAGGTGCAGGACTACTTTGTGTCCCTAGGGTGAATAAAAAGTCTGCAGGTCACAGAGCTTTTTCTTATCGTGCCCCTGTTCTGTGGAATGATCTCCCTGCGTCAATAAAACATTCAAATTCTGTGGAGACTTTCAAGTCCAGACTTAAGACGCACTTATTTTCCCTTTTTTATGGCTAGCATACTGGCATAGTATGTGACTATGCTTTTTACTCTTTTAATTCATTCAGTAGGAAACGGAGCAGGCCTTTATGTAAATTCTGGGTCTTATAGTGAAGCTTAGGGCTAGTGGACGACGATCACCTTAGTAGAGGGGTGGTCAAGTTCAGTCCTCGAGAGCCACATTCCTGACACTCTTAGTTGTCTCCCTGCTCCAACACACCTAAATCCAATGAAAGGCTCATTAAAAGTCTGCTCACGAGTCTTTCATTGGATTCAGGTGTGTTGGAGCAGGGAGACAACTAAGAGTGTCAGGACTGTGGCTCTCGAGGACTGAACTTGGCCACCTCTGCCTTAGTATTTCCTGTTTTTCTTGTTGCTTAATGGTGACAAATTACACTGCATTTGTTGTCTTTCAGATGTATGGTATATGTTCTGGAAATGGTCCTGGGCACCGGCAACATTTCCTGTATGTTCGTTTTGTAATTTGTGTCTGTAGCATGGCCCAAGCAGACGGTCACCCCTTTGAGTCTGGTCTGCTTGAGGTTTCTTCCTCAGAGGGAGTTTTTCCTTACTACTATTGGTCTGGGGGTTAGTAAGGTTAGACCATACTTGTGTGAAGCACCTTGAGGCAACCTTGTTGTGATTTGGCACTATATAAATGAAAATAAATTGAATTTTTGTGTGTGTGTGTGTGTGTGTATATTTCGGCTCTGCACACTATAATGGAGCTGAAATGTAACAACTTCTTGAAGTGTAGATCTTCAGATTTAATTCAAGGGATTTCACAAAGACATCACCAGAACAGTGACAACTTAAGTCAAAGCTTTGTGACATATCATTTGTCCCGCCTCCACAGCATATTTTTTCCTAAGCCTCTGAAATGATTTGGGATGACTGATAAAGAAAAAAAAAAAAAAAAAAAGACTAATCGTGTGACATAAATTCACACAACAAAAAGAAGTGAAAAAAAAGGGAGATGAGCCAGGGGCTGTGAGAACAGGGTCATAGTGCAAAACGGGAGTTTCAAAGGTGTGAATGCAGCCAGACAACAAAACAGATGTGGTGACGCACGTACAGCCCCTGGCAAAAATTATGGAATCACCGGCCTCGAAGATGTTCATTCAGTTGTTTAATTTTGTAGGAAAAAGCAGATCACAGACATGACACAAAACTAAAGTCATTTCAAATGGCAA
Organism: Thalassophryne amazonica; assembly: GCF_902500255.1. Taxonomy (NCBI): domain Eukaryota; kingdom Metazoa; phylum Chordata; class Actinopteri; order Batrachoidiformes; family Batrachoididae; genus Thalassophryne; species Thalassophryne amazonica. Next base: position 50,407,254 of record NC_047120.1, on the reverse strand, counting down.
CTTTCTGGCTTTAAGAAACACTAAGAAATCAGGAAAAAAAAATTGTGGCAGTCAGTAACAGTTACTTTTTTAGACCAAGCAGAGGGAAAAAAAAATATGGAACTCAATTCTGAGGAAAAAATTATGTAATCATGAAAAACAAAAGAACGCTCCAACACATCACTAGTATTTTTTTTGCACCACCTCTGGCTTTTATAACAGCTTGCAGTCTCTGAGGCATGGACTTAATGAGTGACAAACGGTACTCTTCATCAATCTGGCTCCAACTTTCTCTGATTGCTGTTGCCAGATCAGCTTTGCAGGTTGGAGCCTTGTCATGAACCATTTTCTTCAACTTCCACCAAAGATTTTCAACTGGATTAAGATCCAGACTATTTGCAGGCCATGACATTGACCCTATGTGTCTTTTTGCAAGGAATGTTTTCAGTTTTTGCTCTATGGCAAGATGCATTATCATCTTGAAAAATGATTTCATCATCCCCAAACATCCTTTCAATTGTCCAAAATATCAACGTAAACTTGTGCATTTATTGATGATGTAATGACAGCCATCTCCCCAGTGCCTTTACCTGACATGCAGCCCCATATCATCAATGACTGTCGAAATTTACATGTTCTCTTCAGGCAGTCATCTTTATAAATCTCATTGGAACGGCACCAAACAAAAGTTCCAGCATCATCACCTTGCCCAATGCAGATTCGAGATTCATCACTGAATATGACTTTCATCCAGTCATCCAGTCCACGATTGCTTTTCCTTAGCCCATTGTAACCTTGTTTTTTTTCTGTTTAGGTGTTAATGATGGCTTTCGTTTAGCTTTTCTGTATGTAAATCCCTTCTCCTTTAGGCGGTTTCTTACAGTTCGGTGACAGACGTTGACTCCAGTTTCCTCCCATTTGTTCCTCATTTGTTTTGTTGTGCATTTTCGATTTTTGAGACATATTGCTTTAAGTTTTCTGTCTTGACGCTTTGATGTCTTCCTTGGTCTACCAGTATGTTTGCCTTTAACAACCTTCCCATGTTGTTTGTATTTGGTCCAGAGTTTAGACACAGCTGACTGTGAACTTCCAACATCTTTTGCAACATTGCGTGATGATTTACCCTCTTTTAAGAGTTTGATAATCCTCTCCTTTGTTTCAATTAACATCTCTCGTGTTGGCGCCATGATTCATGTCAGTCCACTTGGTGCAACAGTTCTCCAAGGTGTGATCACTCCTTCTTAGATGCAGACTAACGAGCAGATCTGATTTGATGCAGGTGTTAGTTTTGGGGATGAAAAAATTACAGGGTGATTCTATAATTTTTTCCTCGGAATTGAGTGAGTCCATATTTTTTCTCTCTGCTTGGTCTAAAAAAGTAACCGTTACTGACTGCCACAATTATTTTTCCTGATTTCTTATAGTGTTTCTTAAAGCCAGAAAGTTGCCATTTGAAATGAATTTAGTTTTGTGTCATGTCTGATGTTTTTTTTCTAAAAAATTAAACAACTGAATGAACATCCTCCGAGGCCGATGAGTCCATAATTATTGCCAGGGGTTGTACATGAACCTGAGTGAAGGACAGTGACGGGCCTCCTGCAGGATGCACTGAGGTGCTCAGTGTAGAACAGCTCCATCTTCTGGTATCAGGGTCACTGTTTGCTGGTCTGCCTGATGCTCAAGTCGTTCCTCCTCCTCTGCCGAAGGGCAAAATAAATAAATAAATAAACACAAGTACTCATTGACTTTTCTGTCCTTGTACCAGTAAATAGGTTTACTCACTTTGGTATCTAGTGTTGAGAAACTCCCCAAAAATAAATAAAAAAATACCCATCATGGCCTCTTAAAGCTAATGGCTAACTCCCCTCCTCTAGAGCCATTTTTACACAAGGCCGAAATACAGCCATTAGATATTGCAAAGACTTTGCGTTCGTCTGCTTGTCTGCGCTCAGTGTAAGTCCAGTCCAATTAGTTCAAATTCACAGAGAACATTTTGGGACACAGACCTTGGAGAAGTGCAAAGATGGCTAACCTTGGCCTATTTTAAGGGGTCAAAAGGTCACATTGTTTCCTATTTGTATGCGGCCAAGGGTATTTTAGCATTGCATTACATTTTTATACTTCTGTAGAAGTAGTCACGTTCAGATATGAGCATGGGTGTAAAAAACAAAAAACATTTTTTAAAATGGTGGCAGGCGGTCACTCAAACACTTTTTTTTAGATATCAATTTTTGTTCACAAAATATTCTCACATTGTGCAATAATCTACTTCCAAGGCTTTCAAAGGCTTCTACTTTCCCTTTCAAAACATCTTAGTTCTGTTTAGTCACTGGCAAAAATAATACGCCAAATTAATCTAATCGCCACACTTCGACAAGTCTCGCTGTGGATTTTAGGTTTAGGCTCAAGGTACCCTCTAGATGTTTTTAACTTAGCAGAAATAGTCTAATAAATTATAAAAATAATTGTACAATTCCTTTCTGATGGTTGAACTTGATCCCCCACTTTTCAAATCATTCCTACACCCACAGGTGTCACTCTCCTACATTTACTGTGAAGAAAATATAAAAGCCGTTTTAGGGAATAAAAACTTGTTCATATAAATATGAGGAAGAAAAAAAAAATCACACACCAGTAACTTTTGTAACAAAAGTTTGTTTTTTTTATTGGCTCCTCTAATCCACTGATCATCTCAATAACAGATACAGCCTGGGAAATCATATCACAAAGGGTCTAGAACAAATAAGACAAACAAATGGGGAGGCTTCTGCTACAAAATTTGGTTTTGAGGTGACAGGGAAAAAAAGTTATCATGCATACAGAAAAAGGGGGGGGGATCTTAAAAAAATCCCTAGAAAAAAAATTTTAGTGTTTTTGTACATTTTTGTAAACAATATCCTTCTAGTGATCATATCAAAACACATTATGGCAAGTAAAAATAAGGGACATGAGAAAGATGAATGTTCTATGAGGCATCTAAAATGCAACACTGCTTGGCGTGGAAGTTTTTACAGATAAAAAAAAAAAAAAAATTGCATTTTTGATGAGTCAGTTGCTCTATAATTGTAAACAAACAGTGTTAAATGATTATACAATATGTCGAGCCTATACTACAAATATTTCCACTACATACATGAAACACGTGTCCCTGCTTTCTTACACTTTAGTGATATGAGGTATATTTAGGTCAATCTTATTGTCTTTTTTTTATTCTTCTCTCCGTCTCTCACCGACTTTTTCCTCTCCTTTAAAAGCATAGTGTTGGAGTGAAGTGGCTGGTCAGTCATTCTTTGTTCCCTGTGATCTGAGCACCTTCAAAGTCTCTGCTTGTGGAGCTCACAGAAGTAGGACGGGGGGGTGGCTCACAGGAAATCAGCTAAATTAAATATCAATCCTGGCCGCCAGGACAGAATGGCTTTAGCCACGGAAGACAAAGAAGGCCATTGTTTATTCTTGTGAGAGCGGGGCTGGATTTTTGGGGAGAAGAAGGGAAACCAAGATTTATTGATTCTTAACGGTTACTGAAGCAGTTCATTGCAAAAATTTTCTATTTTATTAAAGGGGAAGGATTGGGGGTGTTGAACTGGTATGTATTTGCCAAAAACATCCAACTATGGAGTTTTGCTGTGTTGAGAATAAATAAAAAAAAAAAGGTACAGGTACACATCCAACATACCCTCACCTTTAAAGATATTAAGGGTTCCAGCATGTCAGCCCATCTCTTAAAACACATAAATACAAAGACGTACTCTAAAAATATTGTATAACAAAATTATGGCAAATCATCTTTTTACAACATCACCTGACAAACTGCAAGAAAAAAAAAAAAAAAAAAATCCCCACAACCCTCTTTTCCTACCATTAAAGAAAAGCAACAAAAATACATTTAAAGTCCCACAGTCAAACCCCATCCACGTCTATCAAGCCCCGAAAAACAACAACCCCACCCTGCCTCCCCCCATTTCACAGTTTTCTCCTCTTAAAATAATATTAATATTCATTAACATAACAATCACTTAGCACAAATGAAATTTGAATGGGGTGTTGTTTCCGATGATGATTTTGTTTGAAGGGGAAAAAAGTGCTTGTTTGATTCCACTGAACCAATAAATGGCAAAGAGTGGAGCAGAGAAGTACAGAGATCAGCAGGAATCACTGAGAAAGACAAAAAAATTTTAATTTGTGCACACAAGTGAAAAGTCTGAATTGGTATCTGGTTTAACAAGTATTTTTGGAGTGACACATCTGAATGTGTCATGTTTGTTGCTTTCATCTTACAGGAGACCAGACTAAAGCCCTGACTGTATTGTGGAGCAGCCATTCCCAAATTTTAAACCACTGGGACCCACGGTGAAATTAAAAAGACTTGTGGAGCACAAAATCATTAATCCAAATTTTGATCAAATGAGACTAACATGTAGCACTACTATATACACACACACACACACACACACACACACACACACACACACACACACACACACACACACACACACACAGTATATTAACCTGGGGCACATAAATGAAGAACAATTTAAAGCCCAGCTTTTTGTTTTGTTACTTCTGATTACATTTTAAAGATAATTCAATGTTTTTAGGTCATTTTAAGCTCCATTACAAAACTGTAAATCAAAGAGGTTTTGTAAAAGAATTGTAGTACCCTTACTGCCCACCAGGAGGCTGCAGAGTACCTACAGTACCTTCACAGACAAGTTTGGGAACAGCCGCTGTAGTGGAGCAGATAAGTAGGACTTTTGGCTAGAATTGTTCACTTGGTGATACAAGCAACAGATTTGGCATGAATGTTCTTTAGAAATCGGTGTCTACTTGAAAATCCAATATGGCGGCCAGGTAGGGGTCAATGAAGAATTACGCAGGGGTCAAAATTGATAAATGGTCCAATCATTTTGAGAGCTATACCACATTGTGTATTGTCACAAAGATTCCAAAAAGGTATAGTTTGGACTATCTATGACTGAATGTTCTGGAGTTATGAGGTAAAAGGTCAGTTTCAGTTTGTACAGGATTCAAAAATTAAAAGTTGCTCCAATGTTTGTAAAATATGATGCAAATTACTGGTTTACAGGGTTTTAAAAAAGGAATAGTTTGCACCATGCCATGCTTAGTTATCACATTACAAGGTAACATAAGCCACATGCCACAGAATCAGATTTAAGTCGACATTAACACTTAGTTTGCAAACCAAACCTTCAACAGTCAAAACTATTCCATTAATCCTATTAGTTCATCCAATAATTTGCACCACTTTTTTTTTTTTTTACCAAAAATGGAGCAACTTTAACTTTTGACTGTACAAACAAATTGACTTTTGTCACCATTCTTAATGTTTTTACCCCATAACATTCAGTCATATAGTTTAAGCTATACCTTTTTGGAATCTTTGTGATCAGACACATAACGTGGTATATCTTTCAATGTAACTGGGGCATTTTTTTAATTTTGACCCCTGTGTAATTCTTCATTGACTCCTACCTGGCTGCCATATTGGATTTCCAAGTGGCCAACACTTATTTCTCAAACACAGATTTTTGAAGAACATTCATGTCAAATCTGACATTGGTATCATCATGTGAAGGATAGCTTCAGTTATCTGCTGCACTACTGTAGAGGATGTTCACTTCATGTAGTACATGCATGTTAAATATTCAGCTTTATTGTTTCTTTAGTTCTGTCTTGTTTAAGTGATGCACAACACAAGTCGCTAACCACATGCGTGCACAAATTGTTATGCTCAGAGTAGTTGTTGTTCATTTTTCCAATTTATTTATTTTTTGCTTCCCCGTGATACCTGCTGCACACAAGTGGTGTCTTGTTAAAAAGAACACACATCAGCAACGGCATGATGAAAAGATCAAGAACTGGTTTTCAATGCATTTTGAGACAGATGGTTTCAGCGACAATGTACGGTAGCCTTCAGTGAACATTTTGTTTGAACTGCATTTTTTTTCTTTATACAGCGGCGAAACAGTAATGTTCAAAAAATCCTTTGCAGTTCACAACATCCTATGTGCACCGTAGGCTGAAATCCAATACAAAAAAAGTCTTACTATCTCATGCACATGTGGTTTTGTGTAAAAGAAATGTGGCTGTATTCACATTGATAAAACAGTACCATCATCTTGACAGTTATGAACAGCATGAAAAAAACAAAACAAAAAAAAAACAAAAAGGTCATGACTCACACACTGTACTGATGTACAGGAATGAGCATTACTGTAATTTTTTGTTCTGACAAGAAAAAAAAAAAAGTTCGGTAGTCTCAAAATACACCTAACGGTAAAAACTGTGCGAGCGAATTGCATCTCATAATACAAAGTCTTATTACACAATTTTGCCTATTTCCTGAGTTAATAAGTTTCTTGTAACAGACAATATATACTTTTTTGCCATTTGAATTCTGGGCCTTTCCCTGCCACAAATGTTGTTATTGAAATTATCAACATTATTATTACTTTACAATGGTATAGTGATTGGTGAAAGAAGTTCAGAAAAAAAAGCAAATTTGTAGCTACCCTCTAAATGTTTTAAATTACATTTAAATCTACGGTTTATGTTCATATCAAAAATCACTACTATGAAAAAAATTAAGTGACTAAATACATATTAAAAAATGAAAATATCTTAGAAAACATTGCATTTCAGGCCATGGAAGACCCTCCCTGGTCATTTTTTTGTATCAATAATTAATGGCAGTGTTTAAAAACAAAAAACAAACAAAAAATTATCTTTGCTACAAGAACAACATCAGGATGGTATTGAAACTGTATGGACAGCAACCAAACAGCTCCCTATTGGTTTCACCTTGTTTGACCCTTATCTATAACTTTGGCTTGTCGGGGTTTTTGATCCTGTACTCACTGGCTCGCTGACATCAGCTAACAAACTGGTATACCCTGAGAATTCTGACACCGGAGTCCGTATTCGGTGGTCCACCTCTGCAGCAGGATCACTGCCATAGCTCAGAGGGGTATGTCGCCCTGACTTGAACTGGGAGCCAAAAGCCTGGGCAAAGTTCTCAATCTGGTATGTGGTTTCCTTGGGGGGATTGAGTGGAGAAAGGTCTGGATATCTGGAGCCATTTGTGGGTGCCGGGTTCCCTCCAGCCTTGGGCGGCTGCCCTTTGGAGCCCTCTGCTGGGACAGTCAGGTCCTGAGGAGGTAGGTTGAAGGCGCCGGGGGAGTGCTGCTTCTCCAATTGCTCAGTTAGCTCCTGAGAAGGAGTGAGCTGCTGGTGGCTTGCAGGTTCCAAACTGAGGTGGTAACCTGCTTGGGAGGGAGAGCCGACGAGCATGCCATAATGTGACTTGGATGAGGAAGAAGAGGGGGTTGACGAAGGTGCAACAATAGGCATTGGAGAGGAAACAGCAGGTGGGAAACCACAATCTAACTGGGATGTGGTATAGACGTGTTTGTCTGAGAACAGGGGCCCTGTGGGACTGGAGCTGCTGGACAGAAGTGGAAAGGGTCCAGTTGGGCCCAGGCTGGGGAAGGGTCCCCCGTGGCTGGTACGTTCTAGAGCCTGTAGGAGGAACTTTGAGTACTCACTCATCACTGCCGTTTTATCTCCACTGTTAGGTGAGCCATCATCCAGTTCTGGAGTAACAGGTGCAGCTGGCTGCAGATCCACATGGTGCGGGTGGTCTGGCAGGTCAAATGTCACATCATGGTGGTGTGTCCCCTCTGACTTATGGCTATAATGATCAAGCAGGCTTTGTAACACCTCATCAGGGATACCCGACTTGTCATGCTTGAGTTCCAAAGGTGAGGAGTCTAGCATGGCCAGAGTAGGCTCTGGTCCTAAGGAACCCTGGATTACACTACTACCCTGGGTTGCCATGTGCAGGGAGCTGGCTCCATAGTCACTGTTAACCGCATGGAGGTACCTCCGCTTTTTCACAAACTGCATTGCATCATCGTAGTTGCTGCTGGTGGTTGGCCCCTGCTTGCTGCCCCCGTTTCCCTGGAGTAGACCCATGCTGTCAAGACCAGAAGCCTCGACGTGATCCATAGAGGCAGGCTTCTGGGACAGAAGTTTCTGTCCATCTGCAGTGTCTTCCAGAGAGAGGAGGTCTTTGTCCAGCCCTTTGCGGCCAGCTTTTTTAAAGACCAATTTGGGAGTACGTCCCTGCATGGTGGGGCCAGACCCTGAGGGGTGCTCCATGTTGAAATCTTGCAAGCCCAGGTCACGAGCCATCCCTCCAGAGGACGAGGCTGCTGCCACTGATGATGAGGTGTTCTTCTTCCGCTTACGTTCAGTGGCCTCACCATTTTTGGCCTTAGCCCTCTTGCGTACAGATGTGCTTACATTTCCCTGAGAGAGTGAATAGCTGCCTTGGCCAAGTTCCGCCTCACTGAGTTCCAGCATGTTTGGGTCTAGGACCTTCTTTATGGCTTCTCCACAAGTCCGTTTGTGCTTCAGTAACCGGTCTGTTCTTGAGAAAAACTGAAATTGGACCAGAAATATGACAGATGAGAAACAGGCAAAACAAGATTTTATTGGCAGCAAATGGACATAAATATATTTTAAAAATTACTTTTCATTACCGCAAAACTGCATCCATTATGCACTTCCTATACAGGCCCTCACACCCATTACTTGTAAGACAGGCCTCGAGCACTGAGCAAAACGCTTACATATTAAGTAGAGCTGAAATGATTAATCGAGTAATTTGAATAATTCGATTACAAAAAATGATCGAGGCAAATTCTGTGCCTCGGAGCTTTGTTTAACCCTGTAGTACATATGCCAGGCCTGTGTGTGGCGCTGTAATGTCCTCAGAAAAAAACAGAAGAAGACTAGGGCATGCCCATAAGCCATGTAAACACTAATCCAATTAGCACCTAAAGCTACCGCTTTCCAATGTGACACACAATGCTTCACAAACACGGTAACTTAAATAAAATAATATAATAAAATAATAAAATAATAGTAATAAAAAATTGACTGTGAGGCTTGCATGTTCAACTTCCATCTGAAATGCATCTGCTGAATTGCAGAGAAAGAGGGATTAAAAAACAAAACAAAAACACAGGGACCCAGTCCACCAACCTTAAATAATAATAATAAAAAAAGGTTAAATTTTACAAGTTGGGGAAAAAACAAAACAGAAACCACATCCCATCGTCATTTCGGCAAAATGTCAAGATTTTGGCATTTGAGTAATACGAACAGTATGGTACTGCAAGGTAAAGGTACCTGCAGCAGGCAGTTCTCAAAAACTGAATGACTGCAGGAAGGAGATTACTGAGGAAAGTCACAAAGACACCCAGGATAATTCTGAAGGAGGTAGGTATCAGCTAGTATGGCTGTGATTGGAGAAATTTTGTATTGTGCTGTTGTCTGTTGTGTCACCAGTTTCCAGTTTCTTGGTGGAGTGGAAGAGAGAAAGCCTTTCTTCTGAAGTAGATTTGAAATCTGAAAGGCACATGCGAGGCTCAAGCCTAGATGTGTTCCGTTTTCTTCCATGATAATCTGTGATGCAACAGACAAAAGATCAATTTTCCTGACAGGGCAGAACAGCTGGATCTCCTGTTTGAAAGTCAGATTTTTTTTTTTAATGATCTGTATAATGATCTGGCGCAAATTCCGATGCCTTTCAAGATGCAAAGCCAGAGCGACAAAGAGAAAGAACTTGACGTTCAGTTGCTTAATGTTGAGTTGCAACCTTCACATAGAGTCATCTTGATCTTTATTTCTAGTCATGCTAGTATTGCTTTCTAATTAATCCAGAGGCATTTGTCATTACTTTACTCTGGAAGTTATAAAGAATGGCTCATAAAGTCCATGTCTACAGAGCAGCAATAATTACTACATATCCTGTAATATTTTATCTGTATTTCTCTCCGCTTCAAAATATATTTTTGTGGAAAACACATTAATGATCGTCTGTAGATTGAACACTGTATTTTTGTTTTGTTTTGTTTTTATATCTAACACAGCAAAAGAAGAAATGGCGCTACATGGTAAACTTTGTACAGAGCTGTGAAATGAAAATTGTGAAATCTCAGGAAAATTTGCAGGGGGTTGAGCCGGGATCTAAGGCCCGCGGGTCCCCAGAAACCAAATTAATTTTGTATGTAATGATATATTGTCAGTATCTCCTGGAAGAAAAAAAAAATTTCTAAAAAGAAGTGCATACTTAAATGATCCTAGACTCAACCTTTCATTTGAACTGTCAGTGATCTTGTTTAAATAATAGAATATGACATGGAAGTAGGATCTGGAATGATTTTCCTTTTAATTGTAAACCAAATTATGCATCAACTCAAAACATTTAAACTACATGAAATTCATGAAGACTGAAAAGATTGTTACAGCATTTCAAAAACTATAGCGAAAGCTTGTAGAATATTTTGAAAATCAGTAAAATATCAATAACATACCTTATAGTAAAAGTCATACTGTTGTGTAAATTCCTTTAAATTCAGTGTCTTTTTTTCCCCATGAAAAAGTCTACATTATAATAATAATAATAATAATAATAAAAACTCATTTACATTCTTGTGTAAATTCATGTGAAGACATTCAAAGCCACAATGTCCTTTTTCCAATGAAAGAAAGCGTAGATTAATAACAAAAAAGTCACATAATCTTGTCTAAAATCCTGTTTGAACAGCACAATGTTTATTTTCCAGGGAGAGAAAAATTCTTACTGTTTCCTGATGGCACAGTTCGCTTTTTCTGTTTATCTTTCAGGTGTGTTGATGAAGCCAGCGACAATTCCACAGAGTCTTGTCCTTATCAAGCTTTTTCAAATCGTCTTTCTCGCCATCTCCTCTCTGTCTGATGTCGCTCCGTGACACCGACATGCTGCAAAATTCTTCTTTTAAAAACTTGAGAGCTCTAAAAGTTTGCGATATCCACACGCTAGTTTAGCTTAAGCGTCTTGCAGAAGCCACACAGCATCGCCACAGCAACCAACCAGTCCCACTTTATGACAACCGTCACAACAGCTACGCTTTGAGTGGCATTTTTCCTCCGCGAAGTTCTACGGATCTGAGGACACCGATTTGTATCTATAACACACAGATCAGTGTCTGCGGACTTATAAAACTTGCACGATGTCATAAAAAAGGAAACGCTCTGTAATAGGCATTTTAAAAACTCAGTGATGATCACAACACTAACACCCCCCATGATGAAATCCACAGAATTCCTCAGATCCGCTAAGTTTTCACAGTCCTGGTTGTAAGACATACTCAATGCCTTTTAACCCTCTTTGTAAAGTCATCTACACTGCCTTACACTGTGAAGTTTGTGCTACCGTGAGTCACTTTGTTATGACTGGGACACATCACGAGCAAAAAATGGAACATCTGCAGAGCTTTACTGTCTATCCTCTTGAATTTGGATGTGACCATATCACCACTAAAACTGTGCATCAAGATAATCCATACCAGTATTTAATTTCGATACTTGCCTGGCAGTTTATTCCTCAAATTCAGAAAGGTTTGGCCAAAGAGCAATGCACAGAACAGAAATATATGAAGGAACATTTTCTTAGAAGAACATCTTTAAAAAGTAATACTGAGATTTTTACTAGAAGGCTGGGACTTTTATTCTGCGCATGCGTGAGTTTTTTCATGCCTGTCGGTTGCGTCATTCGCCTGTGAGCAGGCTTTGTGTGAGCACTAGTCCACCCCTCTCGTCGTTTTTTTATTGCGAATAAATGTCTGAACGATTTGGAGCTTTGCTGCATCAATTTTTTTCCAGAAACTGTGAGAGACCTCCAGGTGGACACCGTTCGGAAAATTAATATGGCTTTCAGGGATGATTTTAGGGGGATTACACAGATTAAGGAGTGATCCAGATGGTTTAAAGACCGCCCACAACTGCTGAGAGCGCGGAACTCTGCTCCTCTTTCCATGACAAAAACTCCTGTAACAGTGGAATGTGCCATTCATTTCTAAACTGGACGCTGTCTTGAGCCGGTATGTCGTCTGACTAGCACAGGAATTGTGAAAAGACGTGGACATCAGCACTTTTTCTGCACACTGAGACAGACGTGCGGAGGAGTTCCGCGAGGCGCGGTGGAGCCGCATGGCGCAAAGCAACGCCGTGATGAAGCCTCACATGACATGTTGGGGCATGTCCAGCTCATGCTCAATTTCTCGGATAATCACACGACTGAAAGCAACGGACAGCCGTCTGAAATCCACCTGAAAGCCGTCCTGTGAGACCAACATGGTGGTGGTTTTGTGCCGCGTAATGAACGGCTCCGTGGCGCGTCCCTCCGCTTTTCTCCCCATGAAAAAAACTCCTGTAACAGTGGAATGTGCTAAAAAAGTGCTGATGTCCACGCCTTCTGCCTTTTTGTGAAAGTCAGACGACGTCCCGGATCAACAAAGCCTTCACGTTGGAAATGATCTGGTTGTTCCAGCGGGGTTGGAGCCTGTCGATCGGCGCTTGGAGCGCGACACGCTCTCAGCAGTTGTGGGCGGTCGTTAAACCGTCTGGATCACTCCTTAATCTGTGTAATCCTCATAAAATCGTCCCTGAAAGCCATGTTAATTTTCCGAACGGTGTCCACCTGCAGGTCTCTCACAGTTTCTGGAAAAAAATTGATGCAGCAAAGCTCCAAATCGTTCATTTATTCGCAATAAAAAAACGACGAGAGGGGTAGACCACTGCTCACACAAAGCCTGCTGACAGGCGAATGACGCAACCGACAGGCGTGAAGAAACTCACGCATGCGCACGAAGGTTCAAGCTTGGCTGATGCAATCACACGTGATTCAAATCCATATGGTTTTTGAAAAAAATAAAAAGGTCGGATATTTTTCTCACAGACCTTGTATATTCCCCAAGTGTGTGAGGTTTTTTCATTAGTTAGACTGTAAGTAAAAGTTGCAAGCATATAAACTACATGTTGCCTACTTGTTGGCAGGTATCGCAGCGATATGGCTTCTCGCCGCTGTGTGTCCTTTTGTGTCGTTCCATGTGGTACTTCTGGATAAAGCGCATGTTACACTGGTCACAGCTAAAGGGTTTCTCCCCTGCAAAAGACAGTAAGGACATTTTAGTGCAGGCATCTTTCCAACAGATGCTCCGTCATTAAATTCTGAAGCTAAAGACTTTATTCCAAGTCAAAATGTTCAGATGTTGTGTATTTGAAATGACTCACCACTATGGATCTTCTCGTGCCGCTGAAGTAAGTACTTCTGAATGAAGCTCATGTTACACTGACTGCACCGGAAAGGCCTCTCACCTGTGCAACCAAAATGACAACAATCTGTTCGACACACTAAGACTTTGGCTGTCTCACAGTCCTACATCATGCAACTGTTCACTACAAGGTTACAAAAAAGGAAATGAAGCATTTTCTCAAACTAACGATGAGATATAAATCATAGTGTTACCGAGGGGGCATTTTGGACCCCGCTCCACTCAGTCAGATAACACCTTGTTGCAAATTGAGGGACTCCATCCATAAAGAGACTGAAGGAGTTGCTGGCTTCCATAAATGTGATTGATCAACTTCTAACAGTGCAACTTTTGCTTGTTGTGCCATCAGCTACACAGATTCATGGTGTAGTGGAACAGAAACTGATTTTTTTTTCAAAAAAAAACCCCAAACATATTAATTAACAAGCTTGAGAGAAAGAACATGGGAGATTCAAGCAGAGTTTTGGTGTTTTCTTACAACAAAATGATGCATTACGTGCACAGACTGTACATAAGGTAAATCAGCTTCTTCATATGTACACGTCACCACACTACCATGGTTAAGAGACAGACAGACGAATTCCAAAGCAGCAAAGGTGACTCAATCTCCCACCCGTGCACAAACATCACACAGCAGTTAGACACCAGGCACTGCAACCTAAGGAGCTAATATTTAAAGTTTTTGAGTAGATAGCCTGCAGGGAAAGTTTTGCTCAAGGAATGTTTCTTTCAAGTGTCAGCAAAATATAACTGCCATGAATGACTGACAAAATTAAAATAAGTCTACGTTGCAAAAGGAAATTTCTTTTAAATCCTTTATGAGCTGCAGTTCAAAGCACTAAGGGAGCAATTCCCAGCAAACAGGATGACTAATACGTCCTGTCATACATGAGCAATCTCAGAGTCATTCCTGGCTGGGGCAATTGTCTGGTTTTGAACAGTCATGGTTCTTGTAGAGGATTAACAGTAAAAAACTGTGAACATTTGCAGAGCAGGTAGCTTAGCGGATAAACAGCCGGTCAGTCTTACAATCTGTAGACCTGGGTTCAATTAGTGCTGATGCTACCGGTATCCTTCGGCAAGACATTCTGCATTGTCTCAGTCCATTCAGCTGTAAATAGAAATCGGTTTTGGCTGGGGAAATAACCTGTTGTGAATGATATGCGCATGCAGCAATGGGCCTCAGGGCCTCCACAGGACTTACCTGAACGATATTCTGCTTGGCTTAATAAAAAGAAAATAAATAAATCAACCATGTAAAGTGTCTCACCTGTGTGTATAAGCACATGTCTACGCAAGTGGTAGGAGCTGCGGAAGGCAGCATTGCAGTGCTCACAGATATGTGGTTTTGAGTTGGGAGAGAGGCAGGCTCCATCTGCATCCAACATCATGCCCTACAAGTGGAACAAAAACAGAAACTGTTATAAAAACTGTACAATTCTGTATCATCTGCAATTCTGTTCTTTTACTCTAGTAACAGAGACAAAGAAAAAAAACAAGAAAGGACTCACCTTTGAAACATCGCTGCGTTTCCTTCGGGCTTTACCTCCTTGCCCATCTCCATTGTTCCTTCGCCCTCTTCTGCTCGAGGAATCTTTTGGCTCTTTACTTTGTCTTCCAGGTATCTGAGTACAATTACAGTGAGTTTGACACAATGTAAAATAAGGAAGCACAGGCAGTATTGCCTATTGTAACAGTGCCTTTACATAATAAACCCAATTTCTCTTGCAGTAATTAAATAGAATAATAATAATAATAGCAATGATGATAAAATGGGAACTATAGTTCTATAGTGCTTGGAACCAAAATTAAAAACCACAACTTCTCACCGGTTCTGCAAGGGAGCGAACGTTGCTCAGGCTGAGATCATGCAGTAGCATGTTCTGGTGATTTTGGTGGTGGTTACCAAAGGACATTTCTGGCACGTCAGCACTGCTCTTCCCCGCGCCGCCTCCGCTACAGTTCACACCCAGAACTCCGCCCCCGCCATAGAGGGGCATCCGATAATCCAGTTCATTTAGTCGCTCCTGCTTAATTCCCATACTGTGAAGGAAGCTCCCACTGTTGGCAGCGGTGTTGCCCTGGTGTTCTGGGGGTGAGTCTCGTTCCTTCTTCAGGATCATCTCTTGGGGCAGCTCACCCATAACGGACTGAGAGGCCAGTCGCGTAAAGCTGGTGACGGGTGGAAGGTGGCTGAACATAAGCATCCCTGGTGGAAAATTGGGGTCCATACCACCGTTGCGCAAAAACTCATTGCCTAATTTGTCTTGGATAATACTCATGGTGGTTGTTTTGCTATGTACAAGGGAGAAGAAGGGCAATAAATCTAATGAAAAGGAAAGCAGGAGATGAATATCCTGAAATAGGAAAGAGGGGAAAAATGTCAATGTCAGGAAAAAAAAAAGAAGCTGTTTTCCTAAGCAACATTTTATGTATTTTATTGCTACAACACTACAACTCGGTCATGTGAGGTGTGTTACGAGTACATTCTGAGTGCCGGTGTCGCAGACCAAACAGCCCCCCCACCCCAAAATCAGTCCACCTGCCTTCACTGCGCATGCGTTACTTGGAACCACAGCAGCTCGTCTGAGATGAACTCTCAGAACTCAAAGTGATCAAATGAATTAATGAGATTGACAAGATAAAACCTCTTAAATCATTCTAAAGTCAGTTTTAAGCAGAAACAAAGCCATTTTAAGCAGAAACGAGGTGAAACTCGATGACACTTTGAAATGACTGGCGCGCAGTGAACGCATCAGCTAGCAGCACGTGTAGCCACGGTGCTCTGATCGCTTCATCCCTCTTATGATGAAATAATGCTGAATTTATGTGGAAATGATACATATACAAAAGTGCCAGATATTTGCCACTAAGATAGATGATGACTGCAGTGCAGGTTTAAAACAGAAACGAGGTGATCTGTGAACCGCGGCTCATGACGCATATGCAGTGAAGGCAGGGTGGACTGATTTTTCAGGGAGACCGTTCAGGTCGGCAACACCGGTCTCAAGCCCGGATAAATGAGGGGGGTAGAAGGAGGCAGGGCGTTAACCTTAACGTTTGTCAAATCTCAGCCACATGGGGTGTGTGCAGCCAGTACACTCTGACTGGTGGTGCCAAGCTTGGATAAATGAGCATGGTTGCATCAAGAAGGGTGTCGGCATAAAACAACCCCCCCCAAAACAAAAGGTAGAAAGGTGAAGAACAGAGTGCAGGCAGGGTGGAGTGGGTAGTGAAAGGTAGCAGGGGTGATTTGTGATTAAAGGGTTATTAAAAGAACAAGCAAGGTTAATTTTATATATCAAAATCAAATCAAATCAATTTTATTTATATAGCGCCAAATCACAACAAACAGTTGCCCCAAGACACTTTATATTGTAAAGCAAAGCCATACAATAATTACGGAAAAACCCCAACGGTCAAAACGACCCCCCTGTGAGCAAGCACTTGGCGACAGTGGGAAGGAAAAACTCCCTTTTAACAGGAAGAAACCTCCAGCAGAACCAGGCTCAGGGATGGGCAGTCTTCTGCTGGGACTGGTTGGGGCTGAGGGAGAGAACCAGGAAAAAGACATGCTGTGGAGGGGAGCAGAGATCAATCACTAATGATTAAATGCAGAGTGGTGCATACAGAGCAAAAAGAGAAAGAAACACTCAGTGCATCATGGGAACCCCCCAGCAGTCTAAGTCTATAGCAGCATAACTAAGGGATGGTTCAGGGTCACCTGATCCAGCCCTAACTATAAGCTTTAGCAAAAAGGAAAGTTTTAAGCCTAATCTTAAAAGTAGAGAGGGTGTCTGTCTCCCTGATCCGAACTGGAACTGGTTCCAGAGGAGAGGAGCCTGAAAGCTGAAGGCTCTGCCTCCCATTGTACTCTTACAAACCCTAGGAACTACAAGTAAGCCTGCAGTCTGAGAGCGAAGCACTCTATTGGGGTGATATGGTACTATGAGGTCCCTAAGATAAGATGGGACCTGATCATTCAAAACCTTATAAGTAAGAAGAAGAATTTTAAATTCTATTCTAGAATTAACAGGAAGCCAATGAAGAGAGGCCAATATGGGTGAGATATGCTCTCTCCTTCTAGTCCCTGTCAGTACTCTAGCTGCAGGATTTTGAATTAACTGAAGGCTTTTCAGGGAACTTTTAGGACAACCTGATAATAATGAATTACAATAGTCCAGCCTAGAGGAAATAAATGCATGAATTAGTTTTTCAGCCTCACTCTGAGACAAGACCTTTCTAATTTTAGAGATATT
>NC_047120.1:50271883-50389732 GCF_902500255.1 Thalassophryne amazonica | reverse complement strand
TATACACACATATATATATATACACACATATATATATATACACACATATATATATATACATACATATACACACATATATATATACATACATATACACACATATATATATATACATACATATACACACATATATACGAGGTCTGTCAATAAAGTAACGGTCCTTTTTATTTTTTTTTTAAACTATATGGATTTCATTCATAATGTTTTTACGTCAGACAAGCTTGAACCCTCGTGCGCATGCGTGAGTTTTTCCACGCCTGTTGGTGACGTCATTCGCCTGTGAGCACTCCTTGTGGAAGGAGTGGTCCCGCCCCCTCGTCGGATTTTCATTGTCTGGAAATGGTGGAATGATTTGGACTTTTTTTCCATCAGAATTTTTTCAGAAGCTGTTAGAGACTGGCACCTGGAAACCATTTGAAAAATGTATCTGGCTTTCGGTGAAAATTTTACGGGCTTCACAGAGAATAAGGACTGTTACTACAGCTTTAAGGATGGCTTTAAGGACCCTTGGCGCGCCACACTCGGCGCGCCGCGCTCTGAGCTGCGACGATGAGGCAGAAAACGCCAGATCATTTCTAAGCTGATGGCTCTGTGGATACGAGACCATCGTGTGCACTTTTGCTGGTTATCACAAGAGCTGGACATCAGCCATTTTCCGGCAGATTTCACTTTTAACGAGATTTTGTCATGGAAAGCCGCGCGGAGGCTTCATGCATAACGACCGATTTGCTGTTTGAGCGAGACAAAGGAACACCTCCTTTTCGGCGTGTCAGAGTACAAGTTAGGACAAGCCCAGCTCTCCACAATTTCTCTGATACTTACTGGACTGGTAAGCATTGAAAGCCGAGATAGGCATGTCCCAACTTGTCCCATTTGTCCCAACTTATAACTTAGAACTGCGCCATTTTCGTTCCAAACCTCGAGCCTTCTGCCTAAGGTCACGCAAGTAACCACTGAACCAAGGCGACTGCGCCCTGGGAAGGTGTGGCCTTAAAAGAGGAGGTGCAACCTTATCCAGTGTAGACACTTGTCCCAACTTGTCCCACGCTCGGAGCGCGGCACGCCGAGCGTCCTTAAAGCCATCCTTAAAGCTGTAGTAACAGTCCTTATTCTCTGTGAAGCCCATAAAATTTTCACTGAAAGCCAGATAAATTTTTCAAATGGTTTCCAGGTGCCAGTCTCTAACAGCTTCTGAAAAAATTCTGATGGAAAAAAAGTCCAAATCATTCCGCCATTTCCAGACAATGAAAATCCGATGAGGGGGCGGGACCACTCCTTCCACAAGACGTGCTCACAGGCGAATGACGTCACCGACAGGCGTGGAAAAACTCACGCATGCGCACGAGGGTTCAAGCTTGTCTGACATAAAAACATATGAATGAAATCCATATAGTTTTTGAAAAAAATAAAAAGGACTGTTACTTTATGGACAGACCTCGTATATACATACATATATACACACACATATATACATATACGCAGCCGACGCGGCGGCACAGGAAAAACACCTCCGTGTTGATAACCATTTGTTAAAATCCAGTTGGCTTTTGATGGCTTTCAGTGGAGTAAGTATATGAGAAATTGTTTATCAGCTGGAGATGTTCCAACTTGTCCTCAAGGCTTCCAACGGAGGTGTTTTTCCTGTGACGGAGCGTCGCAGCGGCTGCGAGCCGACGCTGCAATCCGCCCGCACGTCTTTCATTAAAAAAATCTCCTTTAACAGTGGAATATCCGGATAAAATGCTGAAACCGACTTCTTCTGAAACTTCTCTGTTCTCTCACGACGTCCTGGATCAACAGAGCCTGAAATGTGGAGGTTTTCAGCTTGAAACAGGCTGATGACGCTGCCTGAGAGCGCTGCGCGACGTCTCGCACCGTGAAAAGTCCTTAAAGCGACAGAATCACCTCAAAATCTCTCATCAGCTGTTAAAATTTTCACTGAAGACCAGCTTAATTTTTCGAACCATGTCCACTTCGATGTGTCTCACAGGTTTAGAAAAAATTTTGATCAAACAAAGCGCCAGTCTCTCAGCAACTTCTCAGACAAAGGAATTCCGACGAGGGGCTGGACGACTCCTCCCACAAGGAGTGCTCACAGGCGAATGACGTCACCGACAGGCGTGGAAAAACTCACGCATGCGCATGAGGGTTCAAGCATGTCTGACGTAAAAACATATGAATGAAATCCATATAGTTTTTGAAAAAAATAAAAAGGACCTATACTTTATGGACATACCTATATATATATATATATATATATATATATATATATATATATATATTACATTACACACACACACACACACCATGGCTGCAAGCAACTGAAATTTTTTTGACTGAACATTTTCCATGAGTGGATGGACTGTGTGGCGAAGCCGCGAAGTCATCTAGGGGGGTCTGGGGGCATGCCCCTCCGGAAATTTTGAAAAAAGAAAAAAAATGGTGCAATTTGGTGCATTCTGAGTGCAATCTGGACAGTTTTCCTTTGCCTAAAACAGTGCTTTTTGACTCTTATCATACTGCAAAAAATGACTAAAGTGTATTAATTTCATCACAACTTTACTATTTTGTATGACAGTATGTGTCCGTAATAAGTTACCATCCACAAATGGAATGACTGTCTGCAATAATTTAACTGACTATAATTTCTGCTTTCATTCTACACAATTAATCAAAATCTAAGTGTGTCTTACAAAATAAATAAATTATTCGAACCTTTATGCTATTATCTGGTAAAATAAATAATACACTTAAAGACACTAAAAGACATGATAAGTATTGCCAATGAAAAGTCTTTTTCCCCCATTGTTGAAGCTCATCTCTTCTTCTGCCATGTAGGGCAAATGAAGTTCCTTCAAGTGGCATCCCAATTCCTTGGTCATAAACTCCCACACTTCTGGCAAGTACTGGTCATCAACCCTGTACATCTTCACCTCTCTCCAAAGACTTGGTGTGCGGATGGATGGCATTGAGTAGGTCTACGATACCTACATACTTCAGCACCTCAACCTGCAGTTCTACTGGCAGCAAGTCCATGGCTGTTATTAGATTAAAAAAAAGTGGAAGTCTATGGTGGCATTCTGCATTCATGTTATCTGTGTGGCACTGCTGAGTTTTCTTTTCAATGTTTTATTTAATTTGGAGATCACTTTTTGGGGGAAATTGTAAATATATTTAGGTATTGTAAATTAACTACAGTTGTATTTACTGTCAATTAAGCAACCACTGAAGATATGTGCACTGGGGTGGGATTTTTACTTCTTCCCACTCCCTTTTGAACTTTCTTGTCATTTTTTGATTTGCTTCTTTTTTGATCTTGTTTATTTTTTCATATGAGTGTAGAGGTACAGAGAGTACAAAGAAGCTTTGTTCATTTGATTTGCTTATATTGTGAACTGCCATGATACTGGAATTGACAACTAAGTTCAAAATAATAAAAAAAAAATTGATTGATTGATTGAACCACCAGACCAACTGAATTTTAAATGAAGTCTTGTGAAATACTGTTACCACAATCCAGCACTTTCAAATGCCACAAGTTTTAATATAAATGATAAAAATCATAACCATTGAATACTTTTACATTAGCATTTTATTTTACTTCAAAATATTTTATTTTACAAAATATATCTTGTCATTTTTGAATCGATTAAAGAGTGAAAACTTAATAAATCAGTTGTAAGTACTAAACGAAGTTTATGTAGAAAGCAATTTAGCCAGAAGGTCGAGAGGGGGAAGTGTTGACTTTTTAAGTACCGTATTTTCCGGACTATAAGTCGCACTTTTTTACATGTTTTGGCCTGGGGTGCGACCTATACTCCGGTGCGACTTATAAATGAAAAATATACCGGTAGGATCTCAATTAATTTACTGTAACAAAACAATTTTACGTGACAGAGTCGATCTATGTTTTAAAATGGCCACCAGAAAAGGAAATGCAATGCATCATGGACACTGTAGTATGGCGGCCGTCCTATAAGTCACGCTGGTCGCGATAACCAATCAGAGAACAGAACGTTGGACGCGTATTCCTCACCTCACCCACAGCGTGTGAAGCTGACGAATACGGTGCTTGCTGTTAGTCCGGCATGGCGAACAAAACAGCTTCAACCCTTGGTTATCAGTGTGAGCAGAGTGTTTAAGTTGACGCTGAGAGCTGCGTGGGAGCACCGGGTGAGCGACGGCGGAGGATTAGTGTATGCACTTGGAAGGAGCTGGCGTCGAAGATTGTGAATAGCGTTTGAAGCAGACGAACATGGTGTTTATTCCGGGACGGCTAACAAAACAGCTTCAACCCTTGGATATCAGTGTGAGCAGAGTTGACGCTGAGAGCTGCATGGGAGCACTGAGCGACGGCGGAGGATTAGCGTCTGCACTTGGAAGGAGCTGGATCGACAACGCTGGGTGGTCATGAGCTGCGCAGGTAGGTGCTGCATGTTTCGGCTCGCAATGTGGTCCGCAAAATACAAACATATCTGTAGGTAAATGCAGCTCACGAGAGGGCACTCAAGGCTTGTGTGACTGTTGCTGCGACTTCTGACTACCATAGAAAAATAAAAATTTCAACGTTACTGATAACTTAACAAGACAACGGAGAAGGTCTGAAAAAATGCCACCAAAAAGAAAATCATACTCTGCAGATTGTAAGTTACGACTGGTGAAATATGCATCTGAAAACGGTAGCCGTCACAATATTATCATCTGAACTTTTCATGTTAAGTTAACATACCTGTATGTCCATGGGACTTATAGTCCAGTGCAACTTATGGTTTATTTTTCTTTATAATGATAAAGTGGCTGGTGCGACTTATACTCCAGTGCGACTTATTTATGGTTTATTTTTCTTTATAATGGATAAAGTGGCTGGTGCGACTTATACTCTGGTGCGACTTATAGTCCGGAAAATACGGTACTTGAAAGACACTGGACTCATCGAGAGGATTTAGTACTGCTATAATGGACTGATGCAGCAGGTGGCAGCAGTGCGATGCCATTAAATGCCGTAGAAGAAGAGAGGGGTAAGTTAGATTTCATCACCGGGACACACATTTGGAGAGGAGTGCATTTCATGTCAAAATAAAGCTATAACGTGTAAAAACGGAAGGAAATCAATTGTAAGGCCTGAAAGGAGTTTCTGTAGGAAGTATTTTAGCGGTAAAGTCCAGTGAGAGGAGGAAGTGTTGCCTTTTTAAATACTTGAAAGACACGGGACTCAATGAGAGGATTTAGGGTTGCTTTAACGGCCTGATACAGTAGGTGGCAGCAGTCCAACAATAAGGATGCCGGCTGCCATTAAACGCCGTAGAAGAAGAGAGGGGTGAGTTTGATTTTCTCATAGGGACACCCGGTTTGATAGGAGCGTCCATAAAATATATATTTTTTTAAGTTAGCGGTTTTATACGACGATATAAATGGAACACGGAAAAAAAATTGGACGGAAATCCATAAACGGAGGATTTGCTCACGTTTACCTTCAGAAAGCAATGAGCGCGGTGACAGAGTCGCTGCCCAGAACACCACTGCGCACACACGACCGCTTCCTGTAATGACGGCCTCCGTATGGAATACATTTTAAAGCAAATTCCGTCCTTCTCCCGTTTTGTGTCGAAATGAAGCAATAAAATATTTTTTCTGTTAGCGATTATAAATGACGGAATAAACGGAACCAGAAAATAAAAACTGACGGACATCCGTATACAGACGGAGATTTTGCAGCCACGCACACACACACACACACACACACACACACACACACACACACACACACACACACACACACGGTATCACCCAAATATGAAAGCTGCTGATGGTTTTGGGCTCGTAGTCAGACATGCTGTTTACATATTTATGGAATATGTTCATGTCTGACTTGGTTTTTCTAATCGTGTAACAAATGTGATACGCGATTCGGACTGACTGACATGGTAACAGTCTGACATGGTAAAATATCCCACCGGAAATCATCCAATCAAAGTTTACAAGACAGTAGTGAGACTAGCTATGTTGTACGGCTTAGAGACGTGGCACAAACAAAAAGACAAGAGGCAGAGCTGAAGATGTTGCGATTCTCTTTGGGAGTGATGAAACTGAACAGAATAAGGAATGAACACATCAGAAGAACATCTCAGGTGGAACAATTTGGAGACAAAGTCAAAGAGGCGAGACTGAGATGGTTGGACATGTGCAGAGGAGGGACCCGGGGTTTATAGGGAAAAGGATGCTGAGGATGGAGGCAAGAGGCAGTAGGAGAACAGGGAAACCAAAGAGGAGGATTATGGATGTGCTGAGGGAGTACATGCAGGTGGTTGGTGTGACAGAGGAAGATACAGAGGACAGGGTGAGATAGAAACGATTAATCTGCTGTAGCGACCCCTAACGGGAGCAGCCGGAAGAAGAAGAAGAAGAAGAACTGCTATAACACTACATCTGTCTGGACGAGGTCAGCAAGGCAGTAAAATCAATCACAGATTCTGACACCTAAACTCAGTGCAACAGCAAGAAGTGATGTGTATCTCTCTTATTTTAAAATTAATTAAAATTCTGTGTACATCATTTTGTAGAGAGTACAAAACTCACAGAACCACCACAGCTGAACAATGCAATCATGCCACTGCTAGCACAACCAATGAATATTAGGAAAACAGTGCCTCAGTAATAAACAGTAATTATGCAGATCAGTCACGCCTGGCCGACATCCAAACTGCAGCGCATCAATATTAGGCTAGCGTATCTCTAGTCACGGCCACGCAGTGATCACAGTGTGTACCATGTGTTCTCTGACTTTCCTCTCAAGTACTTGCTCAACAGGATATGAAGTATTACATTAACTATCATCAAAGACTGGGTGGAACAACAGGAACAATGCAGCATAATGAATGAACAATTAATTTAGCCAAAGCTCTAAATTATAATAAATCCCCATGATGCAATGAGTAAGAATACAATGCATATTATGAATAATTTGTTTTCAGAAACCACTCAAACTTAAAAGACAACACAGCAAGCATTAAAATTCCAATACAAGTACAAATTTAATATGAAAGAAGATGTAGAAAAAAAAAAAAAAAAAAAAATCAAGGCAATTACTGAAGTGTATTTTTAAAATCACTCTTTTCTGTCTAAGTAGGTGCTCAGCTGGAATCCAGAAGCAATTTGGGGGTTAAAAGCCTTGCTCAAGGGCACATCAGTGATGGTAATGAGAATGAGACACGCAGCCGACTGTTCTTTCACCTTCTCCACCTACACTTCCTATGTGGTTGGGGGTTTGAACCTATGTAACCTCTGGTCACAAGCAAGCACCTGATCATTCTACACCCAATCCCCCAAACAATTCAAGACCATCGTGCTCACTTTTGAGTAGCCTATTCCAAACAGCACCACTACAAACAGTTACCATTCAAAAATATTGAAACTCTACTGTGCGACTAAAGAGCACAACATTTTTGTTTAAACAATCATTTTATCTATGAAATGTCAGAAACATTGTAAAAACTGTCAACATTAGTATCCTGCTGAGCAAGGGGTTCTCTTCAAAATTATTCGCTTCATCCATGTTTTCACAAAACAGAAAAAACAATATGACTATAATCACAAAATCAAGAGAAAAGGCACAAGCCCTCAAACCTAAGGTGGTTAATTGATTATCGAAATGGTTGTTGTTATCATCCTGTCACACAACTGACTACAAATGTCAGCTTCAATATAAATCCCAATTTAAAAGTTCTCTCTCATGCACAAGCACACAGCTGCACAGATATATATTGTACATAAATCCTAGACATGATATTAAAAATGCAAACAGCAAAAAATGTTGCTAAAATAAAAGTTACATGTCAAATAAAGTTACAAGAAAGTGTGCCAAGCATAAAAACTAAGAGCATTTAAAGATATGTGGGCAAACCGGTATTATGTATCCTGGTAGTACATCTTTTGTGATGAAATACCTGAATTAACAATGTGGTCATCCTTTAAAAAGACCCCAACATGTCTGATTATACATTTTCTTAATGATATACAAAATAGAAAGAGAAAAATGTGGAAAAAAGACAATATTCTACCCTTAAAGACATCATGCTAGGATTATTTTCTTTCATGCACATCTTTATACAGTGTGCTATCACTGTATGAAGTTTCACTGACAACCATAAATTTGTTAACGAGAAGTTGTGTGGGGTGACTCTTATGTACCTCCCCCCCCCAAACATTTATTTGTGGGAGGATTATTATAAAATCTCATGTCACCTTTCATCTTTAAAGTTATTTTCTGGTGAGCTGTCCCACATTTACAATATAATGTACAATATATGCCAACAGTGTATTTCACCCACACTTGCAAGCAACACTACTCCCCCCGCCACCCCCATACACATCAAAATCTGTACAATCACTCTGTGAGTTACATTATTACTTTCATGGTCATTTTAACAATAGTAATGTTATGCCCCACGAAGGGCAACGAAGCCCTGATGAAATAAGAAATCTGGACTTTCGTTGGCATCATTTAACCTTCGCACAGCTTCATTCCTGCAGGTGGCGCTTCTTCAGGAATTTTAAACTGTTGAAAAATTTGAACGGAGGACAAAGAAAACCTCAATTCGTCGGAAATTACAGGGCAAACTCAGCCTGTATGCTTGAATTTTTTTTTATCTGGGTGGGGAGTCAGGTTCAGTGGGCTCAGGCACCTTATACTGGCCAGAAATAATCTTTTGTGTGGATATAATTAATTATTTTGCCACAAGCAACTGCTGAATTTGAAACAACAAAAAAGTTGTGTATTTTCCGACGGTGCTTGAACGCAGCGGTAGCGAGAGCAGCAGCTCCTGCATGCGCTTATTATTTTTATTAAATATAACAATATGAGTGTAGGAACGACAATCCAGCCCTTATGTACATGTGGCAAAATGGTAGATAATTCAAAAGATTATATAAAGAGCTGTTCTGGAAGGCAGAATTTACGTTGTGGATTAGCTGCAGCTGGTGGAATAACTGCACGTGAGTCACTGATCAATTTACTGCTCCGATATATTCAATCATCTTTACACTTACATTTATTCCGTTTTGACAGTTATATATATATATATATATATATATATATATATATAAAAGCTTAAGCCGGGTTCACACGGCAGGATAATTAGGCCGATATCGGACCCGATCTTCCCCTTCCGACAATGTTAAGGATGCCCAGACAATCGTGATGACGTCAAAGATAATCTTATCAGATATTCCTGCCGTGTGTGGTGTGTTCAGAGCGCTCTGATCTGCTCGGAAGGGCGTCAGGAGCGCTCCGATTGCAAATCTGGGATATTCAACATGTTGGTTTTTTTGGCCCGATATCGCAGCGTGTGTTCTGTCCTCCGACCACAAACAAGCACGCAGCCTGCTGAATGTGACGTGCAGCCAATCAGAAAGCGAGGTGACGGACATACGGAGTGGAAAATAAAATCAAAACAGCTGTTCTGACTTACCAGAAGGTCCGGTGGTCGCGCTGTCTCCACTTCTTTAAAGAATGCCTTGTCTTTTTCTTTTTGTATCGTTTATTCCCTCTGTTTTAAGTAGTCCACAAAGTACCTCCGTTTGTTTAGTCTGAAGTCGCGTTTAATCTCGAGAGATTTTTGCGAGATTTCCTGTCTGAACTGTAAATGTTAGTGTGTGAAATCTGTTCGTGTGTGGTGTTGTTATTACCGTGTGGCTGGACACCACACACTGTACGACCAAACCTGTTAGATCGATGATTTTTTATCTTCAGGTGTGTGGTCTCTCAGGTTTTGGAAAACTAAAGATAATTTTAAAATCCTGTCGTGTGAACCAGGCTTTAGTAACATAATACAGTGATAGAGCAGTGACCACAGCACACCACAGGTTTTTTTTTTTTTTTTTTTTTAATTGGAACAAGATGGAGCGCGAAGTGTGTTGACATACAGTGAGGATTCTGATAATGAAGGAGATGATCCCTCTTTTGTTCTGGAGCAGGACTCAGAGCAGGTGGTCCCAGTGACGTGCACACAGATCTCTACAGCTTCTATTTGCAGTTTCTCCAGGACTCAGGTGCTCTGAGCGCCGTCCCAGTGTTGAGTCCTGGAACTCAGGCACACATAGCTCCAGCAGTGGCTCCAGGCGTGTTTCATTTAAAGCTTCGAGATCATTAGCTTCGGTTTTGTTAATTTCCTCTTCCGTCCCTTTTGCGCTCTTGCTTTGCAGGCTATTCTGTGATAAAGCTCTTTTGTCCACCGTTTCTCAATGAATTGTGACTTTTTTTTTTACCTTTTCCCTTCGTTCAGGAATCATCGTGTGCTGTGTGACTGGGCCATTAGTTATATTAGACCGTTACTGCACTTATTGCAATGCTGTACTGCTTGTAACTGCTCAGCATTCAAGCAAAAAATACTTTATACTCTCTCACACACACACACACACACACACACACACACACACACACACACACACACACACACACACACGCGACAATTAAGCTTTGAATATTGAGCATTTATCCCCGTCCCACCAAAAAATATGATAATTCATTATTCATGAACAAGGTTGGTAGGATTACTTTGAAATGTAATCCAAAAGTAATCAGATTACAAGTAATCCAAATGTATGTACATACATACATGTAATCCACATATATTCTTTCAAAGTAATCCTACCCAACCTTGTTCATGAATTATATTACCATTTTTCTCTTTGTACAATCATCGGGCTATAAATCTACAAAGCAACTGAAATCACTTTAACAGTTCTACTACCTTCTTTCATATCTCTTTAATAAAATACACAAAAAAAATCTTTAAAATGTAATTTTTAAATTAACATTTGTAAACCTTTTTCTGGCATATGAATGAGGGGGAAAACCCATGAAAATAACTTACAAATAAATACAAGGACACTTAGCACACCCGGATACTAATCGTGATACATGCTTGAATAAATAAACAAATTCTGAATTATGAACACGCACAGGTTTCATATTTGACATGTTTATGCAATGTCCAAAATAAGAATATATTGAAGGAATCAGATGATTTTTTTTCTAAAAAAATTTATATATATATATATATCGCTTCAGTAGACTTGCCTGAAACAAATCCTATTTAGGTCAAAACCAAAGAGACTATATGATTTTAGACAAGCACAACTTATACGACTGGGGAAAAAAGCGAGATAAACGTGTGAGCATTTATTTGGCCAGAATAAACCAGTCGACCATTTGGCTTCGCCGCAGCGGATGAGCTTTTGTGATGCATAATAGTTAGCCAGCTAGTTAGCATAGTTAGCTAGTCACAATGAGACAATCAATGCATCTTCGAGATCCTCAATCAAAACGATTGGCTAAGTTGTCCATCAAGCCACACTCAGCTATTCCACATCAGCCACTCCAGAAAAATCACATTTACTGCATCACAAATAAGTTGCGTTACGTGTAAATAAATACGTTACATTGCATATCGCAGGTGATAACGTAACATTTTACTTCGCCATCAAGCTAGCTGATGCTAACGAAATAGCCTTTGATTTGATGCTGTTAAATGCACATAACGACTGATTAAGCGGCAGTAAAAGACAAAATAAATAAATAAAAAAATCCAGTGAGGAAAATATCAAAAAGGTTCAGAATAAATAGATGCTTTTAAGATCACAATCCCAACATCGGTGGCTCTCCATTTATTGTCGGCTAGCTTTAGCTGTTATTACAAGCACATTAAGGCTCACAGACACCTTCAACCAGCAACATGTCCCCACGGTGAGTGCGCTAAATGCGGACGTGAAGACTCTAAAAAA
The DNA here is from genome assembly GCF_902500255.1 of Thalassophryne amazonica. Lineage (NCBI taxonomy): Eukaryota > Metazoa > Chordata > Actinopteri > Batrachoidiformes > Batrachoididae > Thalassophryne > Thalassophryne amazonica. The sequence continues at coordinate 50,377,951 of NC_047120.1, read as the reverse complement.
ATTAAAGCGACCGTACTTATAACATTCGGGATGCCACGAGCTAGCTGGTTAGCCGCTAGCTAGTCGAATGGAAAGCCGCATTACGGCCCGTGCGACACAAACAATGATGCTGCTCTCGGTGCGTCTGTGCCCGTCGCCACCATTTCCACAAAAGCCCACGCGTTCGCTGCGAGTTTAAAAAAAAAAAACACAGCTGGCTTTGCCCACTCACCTACACATGACCGCAGCTGGCTTGAAACGCGACTATATTCACTCCGTGTTGGGCGCTTTGGGGTTTTATTGCCAAAACATTGTTCTCCAGCGGTCGCTGCTTTCTTCCATCTTGTCCCGGCGCGGGGAATTCTGGGTGAAGCGGACGGACGGGTCGTGAGAGGAGACAGGGCGAGAAAAGAAGACAGCTGACATCATCTGTGGACATCCGCGCTCAAGCGCTGCTGTGGCGATTTTTTTGAGCCTCACAGTCACGTTCATAAAATGAATATTATGTTAAACCAAGTAGTTGAGGTCGCAAAAGATTTTTCCTTCTTAAAACTCACACAAATGGGACGATAGTTTGTGTCTCAGAATGTTTCTTCATTCTCATTTTTAAATATTTTTTTCAAACTTTAACTATAAGTAGGTAGTTTGAACAAATGTAGCAGATTTTAACTTCATGGGTAACACTGGCGTAGCTAAAAAAAATTCAAAACGGTGGCCCCGGTTCCTTTGCATGTCAGAAGTCGTTAAAGTTAGTAATTTAACATTTAGTGTAAAGCAGAGGTGGGCGATCCCGGGAATTTTGATATTGATCCAATACCAAGTAAATACAGGCCCAGTATCGCCGATATCGATACCGATACTTTTTCATATTTAAGCTTCATGGATCCAAAAGACCAAGGATAGAATTTCGCCAAACATTGTACATGACAACAAAATACTTTATCACAATCAACATTTTTGTTTAAAAAAATATCACTCAACACAACTTAAAACAAAATCTCCTGAGGTAGAGGGCTGACAAACCACAATACAAGGGTGCGCTGCTCCATGTTGTGTGTGACAGCGTAGCGCTGCTCTTACAGACAGAGTAGACTTTGATGAATCTGCATGCGCAGCAGTCAGTGCATGCAGGAGAGAAAAAAAGCTTGAGTGTCGATCTTTTTACATGATGATCGTTCATTATCAATACCAGCGTTGGTATCGATATTATCCATATTAGGATCGATCTGCCCACCTCTAGTCTAAATTCATTCCAGTGTGTTTCCTCAGAAGAAGACACAGAGCTCCTTTCTGCAATATTTTCATTTCACTGAAGGGGGATTGTCAGGAATTTGTAACCCACCAAGTTACAAGTCAACAAGTAACTCAAGTCAGTGTTGCTCAGTATACAAATAATGAATATTTATGAGTTCAATGGTAGGGTTACTTCATGAGGTGAAAGATGGAACGTACTATTCAACTCAGCTTCACCTCATTGAATGGTACGTTCCATCTTTCACAGAATGAAATATCCCATTCCATTAAATGAATGAAAAAACATTCATTATTTGTTTTTTTTTTATATATATACAGTAACAGCTGAGTGGATACTTGTCATTTGATTGGTTCTTTGTATGTCACGTGACATGGCTTATTCGTCCCATTTGTGTTGCGTTGCATTTATCGTGCAAATTTGATTCCATACATTTGTACCATTGCACACCGCACACACACACACACGCGCACACACACACACACACACACACACTGGTGGAGGTGGCATTTAGTTAAACAAGCCTGAGTTTGTTTTGCCGATGGACAATGATTTGAAGGAGCTAATTGACGGTGCTAATTCTTCTAACACTAAAAAAAAACAAATCCACTACGCTGTTAGCCGTCAGGAGGCATGAAGAGCTGTTAGAATGAAGAGAATGAAAGATGAAAAGCTGGACAAATTTCTGATGTGATTTTTCACTGGAGTGAGGAAAGTACAAACGCCAATCTGTGCACGAAGTCAGTGCATGGTGTCGCGGACTACATCGTTAGAATTGATTTTTGCAAGTTGACTGGGAACAATTTTGGACTCCTATTTAACTTTTGTGTTGGTCTGTTGATGTCAAAACACCAGGGACGCACACCAAAATGTAAGTCCCTTCTGTTTATAAATTAACAAAATATTCAACAAGGATCTATTTTAGCCGTTATATAACAGAAATAATTAATGTTTTTTCATTCTTTCAATGGAATGACTATTTCAGATGGAACGTACAATTCAACTCGCTTTGCCTTGTTGAATGGAACACTCCATCTTTCACCTCATGAAATATTCATACCATTGAACTCATGAACATTCATTAATTGTCTAATATAGATCCTTATCATTTGATATTTTATTAATTTATAAACAAGAGAAAAGGAACTTACATTTTGGTGTTCGTCACTGGTGTTTTGCCATCAACAGTTAAATAGGAGTCCAAAATTGTTCTCAGTCAACTTTCAAAAACAGTCAGATAGTTCAAAAAACAATTCTGAAAATGTAGTCCGTGATGCTGTGCACTGACTTCGTGTACAGACTGCTGTCTGCTTTCCTCAGTCCAGCGAAAAGTCGCATCAAAAATTTGTCCAGCTTTTCACCCTAACAGCTCTTCATGCCTCCCGCTGGCTTATTGCATAGTGGATTTGTTTTTTGTTTTGTTTTTTTTGTGTGTGTTAGAAGAATTAGCACAGTCAGTTTGTTCAAGTCGTCGTCCATCAGCAAAACAAACTCTGCCATGTTTAGCCAAACGCCATCCCTGGTAGTGTGAGTGTGTGTGGTGGTCGGGGCATGCAATAGCACATTTCATATAGAACCAAAATTGCACGCTAAAAAGCACTATTGCACGGTAAATGAAACACAACAGCAAATGGTAGGAATAATCCATGTCACGTAACATACAAACCACCAATCAGATGACAAGGATCTACTCAGCCATTACATAAATACATTTATTGCGTAAACTCACCATCAAAGACTGAAATGAACAAATTAACAATAAAAAAAAGGTAATTATGCTAACTGCTAACTGTGTGTGCTGCCACACTGCTGTGATGTCAGATGGGGCCTTAGTCTACACAGATCTTGGCTGAGTTTCTCACTTGAAATTCCAACTTGAATGCTTGTTCCAATGTACTTTTCTAAGTTGGAAATTGTTTTTTCCCGCTTGATTTCTGAGTACAATAGAACTCCAATAATTAGGGGTACCATTTTTACAGCTACAGTATGTAGGATTTGGGAGCATTTATTAGGAGAAATGGAATATTGCATTCATAACGGTCTGTTCAGTCAAATGTCATTATCTGCAACAACAAATCAGTGTGTTTTCAGAAGTTTAATATGTGCCCTTCTTAATGACATGGGTGCAAGCCCCCTCATGGAGGCCACCACCCATGTAGCCCAAAGCACAAAAGGGACATTCTTACTCCTGCTTTCTCATTTTGCAGCAAGGCTGGAAGACTGAAGAACAAAATAAAATAAATCAGCAGTTGCTCCCCTATGCACTCTACTGGTTGCTCATGCAGGCTAGCAAGTTTGAGAACCCTTATTTTTTGTGAAATGAAGGATCATAGATAGTGCTTATCACAAGAAAAGGCAAGGGAACACCAACCCCCATCACAGAAGAAGCAAAAAACGTGAAAAGAAAGGAAATTGTGACAAGCAACTGCATAATGCATTCTGCAGCCTCACCACTAGATGACACTACATCCTACACACTGTAGCTTTAACATGTTTAAAAGCCAAACCTGATGCCAGAGTGGTCTGGGATTCCATTGTTGGTACATTCTGTCATGACAACTAAATGCTGGATCCACACATGAAGCCCTAGTGCAAAGCACTTCTGAAAATCACAAAGAATTGAAGAAAAAAAGGAAAGGAAAAGGAAATTGGGCACTTTCTAACAATTTTGACATTGATGTTTTTCTGTCCCTCTGTTATGTGTCGACGCGGGTTGAGGAGCGGACCTGCGTCAGACAGGACCCAGTGCTAAAAATAACCAGAAAGCGGTTCCAAACAGAAACTATTTATTATTCACCTGTGCTTAAAAGTGTAAAAACATAAAAACAACGTCCCTCTGGTGGAGTGATTCGTGGCTCGCTCTCCAGCGCCCGCAAGGATTAAAGCCGGCGCTCCTGGACTTCCTACCACCGCCAAACACCCCCCAGGTGGACACGACAAACTGATTCTCTGTGAAGCAAAGAGAAGGTGAGGTAAGTCAACAGATACAACTATATCTTCCAATAAACACACGCTATCAGCAACACACTCAGGTCAGTGTCCTTTTTTTTTTACTTTATGCAAATGAGCAGCTTCTCACAACAAGTGGAGGATCACTTATCCTTCACGCCACAGCAGTGAGAAGCAAACTGCACAATTCTCTTCACAATTCCAGTATACTGTGTAACAAAACACCAAGTTACTATCAACAATTACTTAAACACTTAATTACCTTTAGTGTGTGCTGACAGCATGTGTCCTCACCCCTCCCTGCTTCACGGGCTCGATGTGTCAAAACCCAGGCGCGGTCTTCAGCATCTCACAAACGAACGTCACAAGGTCGAGTTCCCGGCAGTTCTGCTCAAATCACACATGACTTAAATGCAGAACGCCATCCAATTATCTGCTTCAGCTGCAAGTCGTCCAGGTTGCACGTGAGCACCAATCACAGGTGCTTTCCATGATGTTGATGAGGGTGAAGACTCTTCAGCCAGCACCTTCTTCACAGACAAATCAGCCCTCATGCCACCTGGAGAGCAAAGAAAAGAAAAGAACACCAAAACATCCAGCCACACCCCCCCCAACACACAACACCCTCTCCATCAGAGAACGTTTCAGAGGTCAAAGTCAATTTTATACACACACACACACACACACACACACACACACACACACACACACACACACACACACACACACACACACACACACACTCTTTTCAAGGAAATTAATGGAGATATTTTATTACATCTGTCAAGGACATAAAATCATCAGCATTTATTTATTTGTCTGTCTGATAGCAGGATTATGTCAAAAGTAGTGCAAAATTAAATTTGGGAGGTGATCCGGATCCGGATTGTGGATCAAGATTTCACTTTATATAGGCTTTAAAGGATTACGTCCAAACTACTTCACGGATTCTCACCAAATTTGCACCACAGATACATATTAGGATGGAAGACTCCACTGAATTTTGGAGGTGATCTGGATTGGCAGACGTCAAAAATCTCAGATTGCTCTTGTTTTAAATGAACTTGACTTTAAAAGACCATGTGAAATTTTCACCTGCCCATGTCCTTGGACAAGACACTTCACACCCAGGGGTAGCTGTAGACTCTCATCTGCTTCACACTACGGAATAAAGGGATAAGCACCGGCAGCACTGGACCTTAGGTCCTACATAAAAGTTACGTCTTCCTCTTATTCTTGATATGCTGCTAACGGGACAAACAAACGCCCATGATTACATCACCTCCTTGGCAGCGATAATAAGTAAAAATTACTACACACTAATGCAGCTTCATGAATTAATAAAGATAAGTCCACTACATTATAAACACAAGATAGCATTAGGGTATGTGCAAAAATAATGGCACACAAAAAAGTGTTGCAAGACACGTGCACATGCATTTGTCTATGTGCACTGAAAAACACACATATATACAAAAGATAGATGTAAATAGAGTTGCAAACATATGCATTACCCCATGACCTGAAAGATGATAAGCATGCATTGATTTGTGCCAGTGCCCATTCTGCACCACCCCAGGAACATTTGGTACATTTTATAATTCATGCAAATGCCTTCTTTGAAATCATCTTTAATCCAGCAGCTTGTGATGATACAATCAGCAGTTCTTTGATGAGGAAAATGCCTGTTTGGCTCTGACAGATCAGGGCTATTTCAAACTCAGGGAACTGCAGCTCTACTTTATCTACTTTATTACGTTTCCTTTCTTGTTTTTTTTTTTTTGTTTGGTTGGTTTTTTTTGCTTTGGTAAATAGAGAATTTCTCATAAGTTGTCTTTGACATATAATAAATTCAAATGGGATTCATGCTTAAAATCCTTGAAGAAGCAATTTATGGCAAGGAAGGAGGTTTTGATTACATGCATGATACTCTAAGATAATTTGTTTTGGTGAAAGGGGGTAAGGATAAGATTTATGTTGTGATATGATGTGATGCTTTTAAATACACAATAACCACATATCTGTATTTGTCATCAATAAATTCAGTTTGTTTCAAATTTATAGGGTCCAGTTTGACAAATACGTCAGATGACATTTTTAATTTGTCAAAATTGTGTAATCCAGAAGCACGCAAATTTTATTGGCTATTGTATTTTTTTCCATTCTCATACAGTTATAAGCCTTAGAAATGACTGCTATAAACAAAATTTAAATGTGAAACAGCTTCAGTTTGCGTGACGTATGTCACAGATATCCATATTTGGACTTCTGCTTGCTCTGTGAGAGTCGCCTACTGAGTCAGTCTGCATTGACATGGTCTATGTGACAGACTTTGGGAAGATGGCACCAACATGAGGAATTTGTTTAAGACACCCGGTGTGCTATATTAGTTTGCTGAGACCGTTTAGGTTACGACCCCTTTAATGCAATTTACTGATACAATACCATATAAGCAAGTAACAAATAAAAGTTGAAACAGTATTTAGGGTTTTCATGTGGTTCAAAATTAGACGTTCAAGGATTCAGTCATAAGAAAAGGTCATGACGCACACTGAGCTGATTTTGATTCTTTTCAAACTACTAATGCAATAATTTATCATTTCATTGAAGTGTTTTAGTGTTCATAAATAGTGTTTCACAGCAAATAATTATTTGCATTTCATTTTAAATGCCACTCTCTGTTTTTGCTTGAATAATCCGACAGGATTCAAACTTGTGCTTGCATTGGGAAATCATTGGTGTGTCTGAGAAAGATAAACAGTTCAAGAGTCTTTAATTGATGAATGTTAAAAATAATGCAGTAGCCTTTCTCATATGTGCAACAGCTTTTTATCAGCTTGCTCACAGAATACATTCAATAAACAGCCCTACAATGAATCTTATCTTTATGAAGCTTGTAATACTCGTTAGTGTCAGATAGGTTGATCATGGATTACATTATATGTTGATGTCATTCTAATGTTGTTATTATTATTGCACCACACACTTTTACATGTGTTTTAGTATGCAGAATATAAAAATAAAATTAACAAAACTTGCCACAACAAGAATCAAAGTTCATGTTAAAGATGTTGTAAACTTGCACATCTTTGCATAGCGAAAAAAATCATATGAATTTATATGGGATGAAGTAGTTTTTTTTAGTAGCTAAGTCAAATGCATTAGAACTGGGGCACACTTCAGGAACAATCGAACAGTCTGTACCAGAAAGATAATTCATTATATCTGAGTGCAAAGGTTAAATCCGTGCTTAAAACTAATTGTTTGATTTGGTAATTTTATGCCTCAAAGCACCTTCCTCAGAAAATGCATTTTTTTTTCTTTCTGTCGGCAATCTACTCACGTTATGCTAAAGTTACAAAGTACAGTAACCAGACTGTGTGACTACTGTGAGATGATAAATTGATCATGTGAATGCACTGTGAGGGAAACTCTACAATGCAAACACTGCACCAAAATATATCCCTACAGTCCGACAACACAAAGTTCCAGTTGAGGGTAAAGGGCTGTTACCTGCTTGCACAGTGGAATGACGCAATGTTTGTGCAGATCTTACAGTAGTGTTCAATCAATCAATCAATTTTTTTATATAGCGCCAAATCACAACAAACAGTTGCCCCAAGGCGCTTTATATTGTAAGGCAAGGCCATACAATAATTATGTAAAACCCCAACGGTCAAAACGACCCCCTGTGAGCAAGCACTTGGCTACAGTGGGAAGGAAAAACTCCCTTTTAACAGGAAGAAACCTCCAGCAGAACCAGGCTCAGGGAGGGGCAGTCTTCTGCTGGGACTGGTTGGGGCTGAGGGAGAGAACCAGGAAAAAGACATGCTGTGGAGGGGAGCAGAGATCGATCACTAATGATTAAATGCAGAGTGGTGCATACAGAGCAAAAAGAGAAAGAAACAGTGCATCATGGGAACCCCCCAGCAGTCTACGTCTATAGCAGCATAACTAAGGGATGGTTCAGGGTCACCTGATCCAGCCCTAACTATAAGCTTTAGCAAAAAGGAAAGTTTTAAGCCTAATCTTAAAAGTAGAGAGGGTGTCTGTCTCCCTGATCTGAATTGGGAGCTGGTTACACAGGAGAGGAGCCTGAAAGCTGAAGGCTCTGCCTCCCATTCTACTCTTACAAACCCTAGGAACTACAAGTAAGCCTGCAGTCTGAGAGCGAAGCGCTCTATTGGGGTGATATGGTACTACGAGGTCCCTAAGATAAGATGGGACCTGATTATTCAAAACCTTATAAGTAAGAAGAAGAATTTTAAATTCTATTCTAGAATTAACAGGAAGCCAATGAAGAGAGGCCAGTATGGGTGAGATATGCTCTCTCCTTCTAGTCCCCGTCAGTACTCTAGCTGCAGCATTTTGAATTAACTGAAGGCTTTTTAGGGAACTTGTTATGTGTCGGACGCAGCTCGGAGAACCGACCAGCGTTTGAAGGACCCAGTATGAAATAAGCAGAGCACGGTACAAAGGCTAACTGAATTTAATACATAACAGTGATACAAAATATACAAAAGAAAGTGCGGTCTGGCGTGGTGCGCTCCCAGCAGCGCTAACGGTCCGGAGCCAGAAGCTGTTCGGACCCAAGGACCCCGCCGACACCCCCCAGGTGGCCGCAACAAACCGAGTCTGTGAAAGAAGGAACCATTATGTGAGTCCACACTCTACACACAGAGAGAACACTTAAAGGTGTACAAACAGCAAACACTTCCTGGCTTGATTACTAATCAGCTTCCCAACCTGCAGGCATGGAACATCCAGTTCACAAAACTCCACTGCAGTGGAAGCCGATACATGACTAACGTACAGCTCAATATAAAAAGGTGTGAGGGACACCACATTTACTGACTGTATAAATGTTAGTCACAAAATCTAACGTACCTCAGGAAGTGTGCTGACGAGCGTGAGACCTCACCCCCTCCTCTTTCACAGACCGTGCATCAAACCTGGACGTTCTCTGCATCCACTGATGATGAGATGGCTCCCGAGACGACGATCTCACCCGTCTGGTCACAAGGTCGAGTCTCTGGCAAATACACACTATGCACTCCAGTCTTAAATGCCACCATGTTCCAATCCATGCAGATGCACCACAGCTGTGAGTCCTGATGAGCCGCAGGTGATCAGCCTCAGGTGATCAGGGTGAGGTCCTGATAAACTCAGCAACACAGCCACTCAGTTCCAAATGCAAGCCACCTGGAAGGAAAAACAAAAGACAGAAACAAAAAGGCAGCCAGGCCCCCCAGTCATACAACAGAACTTTTAGGACAACCTGATAATAATGAATTACAATAGTCCAGCCTAGAGGAAATAAATGCATGAATTAGTTTTTCAGCATCACTCTGAGACAAGACCTTTCTAATTTTAGAGATATTGCGTAAATGCAAAAAAGCAGTCCTACATATTTGTTTAATATGCGCTTTGAATGACATATCCTGATCAAAAATGACTCCAAGATTTCTCACAGTGTTACTAGAGGTCAGGGTAATGCCATCCAGAGTAAGGATCTGGTTAGACACCATGTTTCTAAGATTTGTGGGGCCAAGTACAATAACTTCAGTTTTATCTGAGTTTAAAAGCAGGAAATTAGAGGTCATCCATGTCTTTATGTCTGTAAGACAATCCTGCAGTTTAGCTAATTGGTGTGTGTCCTCTGGCTTCATGGATAGATAAAGCTGGGTATCATCTGCGTAACAATGAAATTTAAGCAATACCGTCTAATAATACTGCCTAAGGGAAGCATGTATAAAGTGAATAAAATTGGTCCTAGCACAGAACCTTGTGGAACTCCATAATTAACTTTAGTCTGTGAAGAAGATTCCCCATTTACATGAACAAATTGTAATCTATTAGACAAATATGATTCAAACCACCGCAGCGCAGTGCCTTTAATACCTATGGCATGCTCTAATCTCTGTAATAAAATTTTATGGTCAATAGTATCAAAAGCAGCACTGAGGTCTAACAGAACAAGCACAGAGATGAGTCCACTGTCCGAGGCCATAAGAAGATCATTTGTAACCTTCACTAATGCTGTTTCTGTACTATGATGAATTCTAAAACTTGACTGAAACTCTTCAAATAGACCATTCCTCTGCAGATGATCAGTTAGCTGTTTTACAACTACCCTTTCAAGAATTTTTGAGAGAAAAGGAAGGTTGAAGATTGGCCTATAATTAGCTAAGATAGCTGGGTCAAGTGATGGCTTTTTAAGTAATGGTTTAATTACTGCCACCTTAAAAGCCTGTGGTACATAGCCAACTAACAAAGATAGATTGATCATATTTAAGATCGAAGCATTAAATAATGGTAGGGCTTCCTTGAGCAGCCTGGTAGGAATGGGGTCTAATAGACATGTTGATGGTTTGGATGAAGTAACTAATGAAAATAACTCAGACAGAACAATCGGAGAGAAAGAGTCTAACCAAATACCGGCATCACTGAAAGCAGCCAAAGATAACGATACGTCTTTGGGATGGTTATGAGTAATTTTTTCTCTAATAGTTAAAATTTTGTTAGCAAGGAAAGTCATGAAGTCATTACTAGTTAAAGTTAATGGAATACTCAGCTCAATAGAGCTCTGACTCTTTGTCAGCCTGGCTACAGTGCTGAAAAGAAACCTGGGGTTGTTCTTATTTTCTTCAATTAGTGATGAGTAGAAAGATGTCCTAGCTTTACGGAGGGCTTTTTTTATAGAGCAACAGACTCTTTTTCCAGGCTAAGTGAAGATCTTCTAAATTAGTGAGACGCCATTTCCTCTCCAACTTACGGGTTATCTGCTTTAAGCTACGAGTTTGTGAGTTATACCACGGAGTCAGGCACTTATGATTTAAAGCTCTCTTTTTCAGAGGAGCTACAGCATCCAAAGTTGTCTTCAATGAGGATGTAAAACTATTGACGAGATACTCTATCTCACTTACAGAGTTTAGGTAGCTACTCTGCACTGTGTTGGTATATGGCATTAGAGAACATAAAGAAGGAATCATATCCTTAAACCTAGTTACAGCGCTTTCTGAAAGACTTCTAGTGTAATGAAACTTATTCCCCACTGCTGGGTAGTCCATCAGAGTAAATGTAAATGTTATTAAGAAATGATCAGACAGAAGGGAGTTTTCAGGGAATACTGTTAAGTCTTCTATTTCCATACCATAAGTCAGAACAAGATCTAAGATATGATTAAAGTGGTGGGTGGACTCATTTACTTTTTGAGCAAAGCCAATAGAGTCTAACAATAGATTAAATGCAGTGTTGAGGCTGTCATTCTCAGCATCTGTGTGGATGTTAAAATCGCCCACTATAATTATCTTATCTGAGCTAAGCACTAAGTCAGACAAAAGGTCTGAAAATTCACAGAGAAACTCACAGTAACGACCAGGAGGACGATAGATAACAACAAATAAAACTGGTTTTTGGGACTTCCAATTTGGATGGACAAGACTAAGAGTCAAGCTTTCAAATGAATTAAAGCTCTGTCTGGGTTTTTGATGAATTAATAAGCTGGAATGGAAGCACACTAGTAAATGAGCAAAATCCTGGTTCCAAAGCAACAAAATTAATGCCTCGCAGATGTGAAGAAATCATGAAAAACTGTGGTTATACAAGTAAATACTAGTTTAGTGATTCACAGGATTGCTAAAAAAAAGCAGTTTGAACATCATAGTTTTGAGTTTGTAGCATCAACAGCAGATGCTACTATTATTGTGAACACCCCCTTTTCTACTATTTTTTTTTTACTAATAGCCCAATTTCATAGCCTTAAGAGTGTGAATATCATGAATGCTTGGTCTTGTTGGATTTGTGAGAATCTACTGAATCTACTGGTACCTTGTTTCCCATGTAACAATAAGAAATATACTCAAAACCTGGATTAATCTTTTTAGTCACATAGCACTACTATTATTCTGAACACTACTGTACCAAAAAAAGAAAAAAAAAGAAAAATACAGACAGACTGATTCTTGTAAAGGGATCATATTGTACACATTTGCAGAAAGCTGATATTGATCACCAGTTTCCTTGAAAACATGTCAGAAACAGGAAACACTCAATATACAGTGAGGTGATGCGTCTTAAAAATATAATTTTTCACATATGTTTTTCACATATGTTTCACATATCATTTTGACCACATTACACCCATTGTGGCATCCCTTCATTGGCTACCAGTTTCTGCCAGATCGGATTTTAAAGTTTTATTGTTGGTTTATAAAATTGTTCACGAACTGGCAGCTTTCTACCTGGCAGACTTGGTTAAGCCCTACGTACCTGCGCGGCCTCGCAGGGCGCAGGGCTTCTGTGTGTTCCGAGGGTGAACAAGAAGTCTGTGGGGTATAGAGCCTTCTCCTACCGTGGTCCGACTCTTTGAAATGATCTACCTGCAGTTATTAGGCAGTCTGACACGGAGGAGACTTTTAAATCAAGACTGAAGACCCACTTTTTTAGACTGTCTTATCATTAATCTAATTTGTTTTAATGTTTGCTTTCTAATTTATTTTTATTCTATTGTGTTTTATCATTTTATTGTGCTTTTCTTGATTTTAATTTTGATTTTAAATTACTTTGTGTTGTTATGAATTGTGTGAAGCGCCTTGGGGCGACTTTGTCGTGAGTTGGCCCTATATAAATTAATAAATTGAAATTTAATTGATATGTAAAGGAGCTGCTGCTCCTCAAGCCCTAATAACAACTTCTACAAGTCTCAACATTAAACATGGCCTGATGGTCCACGGCCACAACAGGTTGGCATGGTCACCAAATATCCTATAGGTGGCACCATCTGGCACCATGCTGTCGCCTTTACGAACACAGTGCTACTTAATGATAGTATCTCATGGAGTGGTGAATGCTGGAGAACGTTGGGACTTTTGGATTCACCAACTTTGTTGGCCAAAATGAAGCCCGTGTTTCATGAGGTAGCGAATGCTCGTGAATGTAGTGAATTTCTGCTGCCCTTGAGGAAGAATTCCTGTGTTTGGCTGCTGCTGCGGCTATCCTGCTGTAGAAAAGAAGGAAAAAAGAGGAATAAAAAGAAGAAAAGGTACACTATTTGGATCAGAGAATGTTTGCGAGCCAAAAAGAACTTTACCAACATGTGTTACAAACTGTTTACAAACACTTAAAACTGTTTGTAACCGTTTGGGGAAAAATTAATTTGCTAAGAAATTTTGAACATGTTCAAAATTTATTTGTGACAAAAAATACTGTTTGTGACCCCAAAAACTGTGTGCAAACTGTTTTGCAAATTGTTCTGCAACCTTTAACACACCCTGAGGAAACCCAAAATATGGGCTTTAACGCCCCAATTTTTTGTGCCTTTTAGTTTAAAATGGTACAAAATCAGCAAACAATCAAGTAAGCTACTCTCAGCAAATGGTTTTGTGCCAATGCCCCACTCACTGTATGCTATTTAGTTACCAATAAGTCGAGATTACTCAAGTTTGATTTACCAAATTTACTCAAACTCTGAACACTCAAGTAAGAAAAGTGTAAAATTGCTTTTTTTCTCTGTATTGATTTGTGCATAGGTTTATACATCTGGGCCTCCAAAAATGTTCTTTGGCTCCTAAATTTAGGGGTTTGGTAGCCCTTGGGGTCAGTGCTTAAAAACACTGTCTATCCTTCATATGTCACAAGTTTAAAACGAGTTGTTTCAGGTCTACATTTTGCTTAAAGCAATAGAATTTCTCCATGACACAGATATAATTGTTGAACTTTACGATGTTTAACATAAAAGTGCAAGCATATTTAGCTGCAAAATATATGTAAGTATATTTTGCAGAAAATAACCCCTTTAAGTGCAACAATTTTATTGCAGTTTTTTGCAATATCCTCACATTTATGTTGCATCCCCCTAAAGCAAAACACAACCTTCAAAGTAGAAGATGAGCTTACAAACTACTTCCATGAAGTTTTCCTTTAGAAGCCTTCATTTCTCCGACAAACCAATTAAAAAAATCTGTGGGAAAAAATATTGGGTGGGGGTGGGGGCGAGCCAAGGGTTAATTTGATTGATGTAACGTAGTGAGCATGTGTCCATGTTCTTTAACCTTTGTAGAATTAATTGAAAAGCAAGTTTCCAAACCAAGTGTGGCCTCACTCTTTGCCTCATTGCCGGTAAAATTTCATTAACATTAAGAACTCAGTTTGATGATTAAGTATTTTGGAACACTTATGGCAAAAAGATGAGCCAAGTTTCTGTAGGCGTCACTGCACAGGGAGGAATATGTAATTAATGAATATTAGAATTTCATTTTTGTTGGGCTGAAAAAATGCTGAGAAAAGTTGAACTGGTTTTGATCAAGTTGTACATAAGCTTGCCTTTAATTCAAAACTGACATCTTACCCTAAATTAATTTCTATTATGAAATCATGAATCCCCTTTAATATTTGTTGAATGTTATTATTCAGAAAAACAGCAACACAAATAGCCCAATTTATTTTACTGAACTAGGGGCTGAGGGGCATTTTATTCTTAATAAGGGCTTTGTCACATTTTGCAAGAATGAGCAGGAAAGCCTGAATCAGCCGGAATGGAAAAAAAAAAAAAAAAGCCAAATATGGAGACGCAGTCGAGAGGGACAGATAGTCCGACAGTCATGTACGAATGCCGGTCGAATACTTAGAATGTAGTTTGAACACAGTATGAATACTTAGACTTCTGTCAGATCGCAGTAAGAATAACAAGAATGCACATTGACTGCCGTACGGGTGCAGTTCAAGTGCCGCCCGAGGTCTGGGTGGAAGGCAAGAAAGGGGAGGGGCGTGGCAGAGTGAGTGCTTTGGTCTGCGACCTTTTGAAGACCTGCCGTGTCACCCTGCTGGATTTCGAAAGATATCCAACCTATGAAAACTCATGACATGTAACCCAGGGTGCACTAACAATCGCATCGCTGTAGTGCATGTATATACGTGAGGTCAGATCATTACCGCCATCAGGTCACCGACGTGCACACTCGTTATTACCGATGTGGCAGTAATAGCCAACAGCCCGCAATGCATCACAGAAAACCCATATGCAGGAGAACCTGGATTCCATGTATTGGCCATATATTGGATATATATGTAAAACTGAAAAGTGCCAAGCCAGGTGTGGATATTAAAGCATTACACACAGGCCGCCTGCCCCCTCCCTCGCTCGCCCTTCCTCTCTCCAGGACCTCACCTCCATGAATTGATCACACTGTGGATTGTGTGTGTCCTGGAAATCACCTAATGCTACATATAACAGACCCTCTGAGCCTTGCAAACGGGTGTTACATGCCCTGACACGCAGCAGGGCGTCCCACTGTCTGGCTGGATGCCGCACGTTGTGCATTTACTCTCATCAGTCCACAAAATATTCCTCCATTTCTCTTTAGGCCAGTTGATGTGTTCTTTGGCAAACTGTAACCTCTTCTGCACATTTTTTATTTAACAGAGGGACTTTGCGGGGGATTCTTGCACATAAATTAGCTTCACACAGGCGTCTTCTAACTGTCACAGCACTTACAGGTAACGATGATCAATGGGTGAGCCTTTGCCATTCTGGTTATTCTTCTATCCATTGTGATGGTTGTTTTCCGTTTTCTTCCACGCGTCTGTTTTTTTTGTCCATTTTAAAGCATTGGAGATCATTGTAGATGAACAGCCTATAATTTTTTTGCACCTGTGTTTAAGTTTTCCCCTCTCCAATCAACTTTTTAATCAAACTATGCTGTTCTTCTGAACAATGTCTTGAACATCCCATTTTCCTCAGGCTTTTAAAGACAAAAGCATGTTCAACAGGTGCTGGCTTCATCCTTAAATAGGGGACACCTGATTCACACCTGTTTGTTCCACAAAATTGACGAACTCACTGACTGAATGCCACACTACTATTATTGTGAACACCTTTTCTACTTTTTTTTACTTATCGCCTAATTTCATAGCCTTAAGAGTGTGCATATCATGAATGCTTGGTCTTGTTGGATTTGTGAGAATCTACTGAATGTACTGGTACCTTGTTTCCCATGTAGCAATAAGAAATATACTCAAAACCTGGATTAATCTTTTTAGGCACATAGCACTACTATTATTCTGAATACTACTGTACGTACTCACGCACACTGAGCTTTTTGTCGTTTTTGTATTCTGCCGCATGCAGGTGCTTTTATTGTTACACACACACAAACAGAGACGTTGAGGACGACATCAAATACAGTGCAGCTTTCACTCATGGTAACGGCAACATGACACTTAACTAAACTGACTAAATCAATTGAACTACAAAAACAATAAATCAATAACACTAACAACACTGTTAAACTAACATGAACCACAATAACATTTAAAGCCCAAAGACGCTGAACTCCCATGATACATTACAGCACAATGTCCATTGTTCACTGTTAGCTAATATCGCTTATTTCTCCAAAAATATTAGTTCTATCAACTTTCTGTTTTTGCAGCATTCATCCTTGACCCAAATACATAAGCATACCAAATGGTTAACGTCAGCTCTTCCCAGTTTGTCTGTGATTGACACACACACACATGCACGCACACAGAGGTCACTTGGATATTATAATACAGATTAAATTTTATTCAGTGGATGTACTTTGAGTTGCTTCCAGTATATTAACTGCATGCAATCCTGCCCAAAACTGAAGCGAGTTCATCCGGTGAGTGCGTTTTGTTTTTTTTTGTTTTTTTAAGTGCATGTGCTCTGTGTCCTACAGGAGGGCCCCGGAGCCACTTCCGTCACCATAACTCAGCCACAACTTCATCTTTAATTACGTAATCCAACACTAGAGGGAGCCAAAGAGCTACATGTCTCCACACTGGGGAAGAATGGTTGTCTGTGCGCAACAAAAAACTAATTAAAAAGTCATGAGAAAAAAATAACAAGAGGAACAGCTGAACGGTTTCCCTCACTTAATTTGACGATATCCGCCCGCTCTGTTGCTTTTATTTGATTTGGTCAAAGTAACGAATTATTTTTCATCTCTGGGAGCCCACACCAGAGCCCCTCCCTCTAAGAAAACCAAATTTTGGCCGCTGGTGCCGCAGTTCCTCTCACAGTGTGAAGTCAGTCTGGGCACTCCGGCTGTTCACGTCTACGTGCAGCTTTTGTTTTCATCTCGTTGCGTGTTTAATCGGATGGGATCCGAGCACAAAAGAAAGTTGCCACTTCTGCGTAAAAGGAGCGATTACGCAGAGCCTCGACAGAAGAGAGGCGCATCTCACAGGATGCGATCCGCACGCTGATGCGCACGCACGGTGTTGGACAAAGTTGCACAAAGCGCCTCATTCTGCACAAGTACTGATTTGTTTGGAGAGACACGATGGCTGCGATACGGAGAAAATTTGGCGAGGACTACCAGGTGGTGAACACCAACCGGGGCATGACTTTCTCCGTGCCGGGGAAGCGAAAGCGGCAGCGCTTCGTGGAGAAGAACGGCCGCTGCAACGTGCAGCACGGTAACCTTGGCGGGGAGACCAGCCGGTACATCTCCGACCTGTTCACCACGCTGGTGGACCTCAAGTGGCGCTGGAACCTCCTGATCTTCATCCTCACCTACACGGTGGCGTGGCTGGTCATGGCTTCCATGTGGTGGGTGATCGCCTACATCCGCGGCGACTTGAGCAGCGGCGGCCACGACTCGTCCTACACGCCGTGCGTGGCCAACGTGTACAACTTTCCCTCCGCCTTCCTGTTCTTCATCGAGACTGAGGCGACCATCGGGTACGGCTACCGCTACATCACAGAGAAGTGTCCGGAGGGGATCATCCTGTTCCTCTTCCAGTCCCTGCTGGGCTCCATTGTAGACGCGTTTCTAATCGGCTGCATGTTCATCAAAATGTCGCAGCCCAAGAAGCGCGCCGAGACGCTCATGTTCAGCCAGGACGCGGTCATTTCGCAGCGGGACGGCAAGTTGTGCCTCATGTTCCGCGTGGGGAACCTGCGTAACAGCCATATGGTGTCCGCTCAGATCAGGTGCAAACTCATCAAGGTAGGTTATAGGGTGCGATCGCGCGCGCCCGCGCCGTGGCGCAGTGGGAAATGTGTTCCAGCTTGAAGCGTCATTATGAACTCTGCAGCCGCTTAATTCCTCCTGAAATTGCTCATTACGCTTTACGAGCGCTTTTCAAGTCATGCATTTAATTTCTATTCATCTTCCTCACAATTGATTGCGCTCCCCGAGAGCCACGAAATGTTTTTTTTGAGATGGGAGAGGAGGAGAAGAGAGAAAGCAATTACAGTTGAAGAAGCATGGGGTATTTTCCCAAATTATACATAAATAACATCAGTTTTCTGTATTTTGACATGCATTCACTGGCTCACAGGGTCTGTTGTTCAAACTTTCACTTCATATTCAGGCTAATAGTCCACATTCAAAAATAAGATGACTATTTTAATTGCATATCAAATTTTCACTGTTTTGCATTCCGCACTTTCAACAAAATTTTATAAACAGTGAGATTGATGTTTGTCAGTTAAACATAAATAAAAAGTTTGATTTAACTACAGTAGTAGTGAAAAATCAACTGCATTTAGGTTTATATATTTGCCATCAATAAATCCAGTTTCTATCAAATTTTAAATTTCTTTGTTAAAAGTGTTCCAACACCTTGTTGAATTGCTGCAACAAATAATTAAGGCAGTTCTGAAGGTAAATATATATATATATATATATATATATATATATATATATATATATATATATATATATATATATATATATATATATATATTTGAAGGTGGAGGAAGCTGGAGCACTTGGAAAGAACTCATGCAAACATAGGGAGGACCTGCAGACTCCACACAGAACGGACCAGGTTGGATTCGAATCTGGGACCTTCTCACTGTGAGGCAACAGTGCTAACCACTAAGCCACTGTGCTGCCTCTGCTTATCATCACCATTGTCAGAATAATCATTGGGCTTTACATAAAAGAGAACAAATCTTTTCATTAAATCTGCATACTTTTCAAAGAAGGAAAATAGCTTCTAAATACAGTCACAGAAGCCTATAACTCCTCCAAGATGCTTTTTGGATGTCTTGGTGGCTTCCCTCACTATCTTCTCTATGCCTCGCCACCCTCATGCACAGTCACTCAGATTTACTGTAGCATATCATAGACTTTGTGTTTCTCCGTGATTGATGCGAATGAAGTCCAGGACATATTCAGTAATCCTTATATGTAGTTTGCCTTATTACTTATGACATCTGAAAATGTCGGGACTGTATAAAACTGGCTTTAACTCCTCAGTGATGGTCTTCTTAATCCTGTCACTGTTGGGATTACTTATGGACCTGACTGTTGCAGTTTTTCTGCTTCTCTTCCTCTTGTTTCATTTGTGATTGGCTCAGTGTTGCTGCTACGATCAGGTCTTAGCACGGTTCCCCCCTCAGTCAGCAGAGTGGCCGTCAGTGAGCTGTAAATCTCAACTTCAGCCTCTGCATCAGCACTCTGCAGGTGAGATATATGAACCCCCAGAGGTCAGAAAATGTATATGAAAAGATCTGACAATCCAATTCCAATTGCGCCACAATGCTGAAAAAAAATTCTTATTTTTATGGTCGGGGCATAGATTTTTTTTTTTTGCTTTTTTGAGTTGCAGGGTTGATTCACTGTCCTATTTGTCACCATCACAGTGTTTGTAGAGTTTTGAAAGGGTGGAAAACATTTCCTAAGTATTTGGACCATTTTGAAAGAGGAAATAATTTTCTGAAGCAACAGTTTAAGTTTCCATGAATCACGTTCTGAAGCAATTCTTTTACTTTGGATGATAATTGCTTCACTTTGTTGTTTCAATTTGGGTGTCGAGCATTTTGAAACACCAAATCATTTTCCAAAGTAATTTGAGACATTCGAACATATTTGTTTGCCTGCTATATAATACATTAAAAATGTATTTCATATGATCTAGATCACCTGTGACCTCATTAGAGCTTGCTGATGAGCTCTGATTAATCATAATGGAAGAAATTGAACACACTGTAAATTGAGGCTCCTTTTTTTTAATGACATGAATGACATACAATGTTGAAACAGTTGATGAATTGATGTTAATTTCTTGGTTTGAATCTATGAAACAGTGAGTTATGTTCCGAATTAGTTGTTTCACTTAGTTTTGAGCATTAAAAAAAAAAAAAAAAAAAAATCATTTTCTAAAATATTTGTTTTATTTACAGTTTAGAGTCTTTTGATGATACTCATTTGTTTTTGCCCCTGAAGACTCATGCTCATGCTCGCTGCTTTGAAGCAGCTATTACTCTGACTTCATTTAGCAGCAGAAGTAGATCTAACCAATTCCGAACAAGTGCAATTTAATGATGAATTTTTATGTTTATTTTCTTCTTAAAATTAGCAGCATATGAAGCACAGTGTGTACTGATATCAAATAATTCTTCATGCCTCTTTCTCTGTTTTTGAATCATACGGAAAGATTCACATCAGCAGGTCTTGAGGTTTCAAATTTTATAAAAACTGGGACTATAACTTTATAGAATTAGAATTTCAGTCATTTTAAACTTGACAAGTGCTGCATCCTTAGCATCGACTATGATATTTTATTGAAAATATGTCTACCTTAAAAGTTATCATAGTCAGAAATTGTAGTTTACCATAAGATTCTACATGTTTGGAACTTCAAAAATATAAAGCAATGCTAAAATACCCTCGGCCGTATAAGCATTGTGTTCTTTATAATTTGCAGTAGTTTAATTATTAAGATTCTATATCCTATTGTGTTACGTACAGTTTGTACATGTTCAATAAAGCCCCTCTATGAATGAATGAATCAATCAAAAACAATGTTTATGTTTTAACAGCATCTGCAGGAGGCCTTGAGTGTGTGCATATATGAGCTTATGAGAACAGTGGAAGTTATGCAGATCAAGGAATATTTGTACTTGATCACCCTCTGTGCATTTGCAGGTAATAATGAGACAAATTTAACTCCACAGAAAGTTAGCTTTGAGTTAGTGGAAGTTAGCGGGCACACTAACATCCGCAAATTGTCTTGTAAATCAGTTCAGAAGCATTATTAGATTCCAAAAACAGCTTTTTCAGTTTTAGAAGTGTTTATTTCTCGCTAGCTTTTTACATAATATAAGATAAAAGTGTTATTTCTAGCCAAAAACAAAGTTAGCAGCTATCAAAACCAGGAAGTGACATCACCACGTTAATGTCTACTAAATGTATCCTTCTAGAAGTGTTATCAGGGTGCAAAAACAGCATTTTCAGTTTTAGAAGTGTTTATTTCATGCTAGCTTTTATGTAATATATGAGAAAGGTGTTGTTTCTAGCCAAAAAACAAAGTGGAGTTAGCAGCTAACTACACCAGGAAGTAATGTCACCATGCTAATGTCCGCGAGATCACACCATAAAAATAGGTACCGAATGTGACTTTTTAATCTCTTAAAATAGCTCTTAAAATAGGTCAAGGTTAGCTATCTTTGAACTTGTACAAGGTCTGTGTCCCAATAAAATTCCCTGTCAATTTGAAGACTGTGGCAGTAATTGCACTGAACTGGAGGACAAACAGACAGCAGACGGACTGATGGATGGATGAATGAAAAGCCTTTGCAATACCCGGTGAACATATTTGATGGCCTCGGGTATTGATTTAAGAATTTCTTGAACTTGACCATTACTTATAAAGCAGTTTGTGTGTCCAGCAGCAAAACTGGATTTCACAGTGTCCAGGCTCTGATTTCTGCCACTGTTATTTGTTGTTACAAATCCTCCAACACATTTTGAATCAATGACTTATCTCCTGAACAAATTGGCTCATTTATTGTTCACAGTATTTCAGAGAATTCAATAATTTTGTCCAGTATTTGGTCCGTTTGGTTTAAACTTTCAAAAAGCCGCGTTCTTGAGCATCGTTCATGTCTGCAATAATTTTTTTATTTTTTTGCGGGTTGGGAGATAACTTTGAAATCCACCTTTCTTACTACACCCGTGTTTATCCTCACTAAAATATAAAAATGTCACAAATTTGAGCACACCTTTGGTGGCTTCAGTGTTTTGAAAAATTTCTCAGTGATAGAAAGAGATCTGAAATCGCTGCAGGCCATCATAAAAGAGCAGAGGAAAACATTTTGTGCTTTCCAACTCCACAGCTGAATGGGAATAAAGCACAGAGTAAAATCGTTTTTCAAATCGCATGTGGATGTTTTTAAGCCATTTTTGATGCATCTGCACCCTCCTTGTTTATTTTGATCAACACACCAGTTTTAGTATATGGGTGATTCTTAGACTACGGGCACTTATTATGTCCTTTGATCATATTGTATGAAAAACAGAAAAAAGGGGAAATTTCACACTTTTATAATTATCTTTACAATGAAAGTGTGTTAAGAAATTTGTTCTCGTAGTCTATGATGACTTTTTCACCTTTTTTCAGCATCATTATATGCAAATATTGCCGTTTTGTGCTTGTCTCACACCCAGACTTTTCATCTTCAATGATAAAAATGAATGGTAAAGAAACGTTTTTCCTAATGTTTTAAAAAGTCTCTGAATAAAATATCAGTAAAATAATCAAAACATAATTGGGGTTTTCAATGTCATACAACTGTTGTGATTTTTTTAAACAAAATGTAGTTGTCCCACACTATTGCCGTAATTTCCACCACAACACTGTAATGTCCCTTTAAACAGTTTGTATGAAAGATTGTTTGGGTAGTTTCTATGGAGATAAACAGTGACATCAGAGCACATGTATATAGCGCCAAATCACAACAAACAGTTGCCCCAAGGCGCTTTATATTGTAAGGCAATGGTGTGGTGGAAATTACATTTACAAGGCCAATAGTGCCCTTAGTTAAAGAATCACCCATATATATTTGTAGGAATAAGTTCTTGTTGGAATTCTCTCATCTGATCCATTAAAAAAAAAAAAAAAAAAATCATCACTGCATAATTCAACACATTTCATTTTGTCTGAAATTTACAGTATTCCTCTGATAGCGTGCACACCACCGTGCATGTGTATTTATATATATCATGCACACTGGATCGTCTTTTCTGAGGTTTGGACATTAACAGACATCTAAAAGCTAGCAGTGCTTTGTTGTGACCGTGTGCATTAGTCGTGCTTTTGTCATCTTTGTGGAGTAGTCTAATGATCTCAAGTGACAGTGCATTTTTAAAACCTCACCACAAAGCTCCCAGTGCGACATCAGCCACATAGTGCATTAATAGTGCATTCACATGGAGATGGTTTTTAAGCAGGGAATATCATTTTGCTCAATCTGGTTAATTAACTTTATTTCACAACAGTAAAATAACCAATTAAATTAATAAAAGCTCACAATAATTTGAATTCTCTATCAGTTCAGCTTTGTTTGATTATATATAATTCATATACCTGTTTTCACCTGATCGATAAAAAAAAGCACAACACGAGTTGTCTTTATTAAAGGGGCTGAAGCCATCAGTCGACAGGCGTCTTAAAAACAGATCTGAAGGTTTGCATTCAAAATATAGATCTTTGAAACATTGTATCATTACAAAAAACAAAAAAACAACCAAACAAAAATCAGGTGTCTAAAAACTCAAAAATCTCTTTTTGTGGGCATCGCCAAAAGCACAGTCCAGTTAAGTGGGCGTGTCTCACAGATATGGACCTCCTTGACATGTGCCGCAGAAGTCCAAAATGAGCTGTTTCAGGCCAAAATATGTAAGGATGTTTAACTTGAAACCATATTTGAACCTAAAACACAAGGCTCAGTGCAGCACTGTGAACAAACAATATCGTGGATGTTTTCCTCCTCATTAGAGGCCGGTGGCTACAGTCAGAGTTAAAAAAATGTTTTAAAATATCACAACCTCTTCACATTCTGTGTAGTTTTCAAACAGAATAAAAGATTGTCACACAGAGGAATTTCTCTTGCGTGCGACCAAGGTCAGATTTGTCTGTGTGCCATCACTGGAGAATTTTACGTTTTTTTTTTTTTTAATGGCACACATATCTGCTGCAGATTTCTTATTATTGTGGATCATGTAATTTGTCATTTTAAGTTGTACACAGCACACAAAAAGGCTTGTAGTTTCATCTGGTCACTTGTGATCCATAACATTCAAAGAAGGACTCGCTGCAAGGATGCTGCAGTGCTGCTGCAGAAGCAGTATGGCTGCTCAACATTGCCTTTTAAGGTAAAGGGCCCTATGTTGATGCTGGGCTCAGAATGACTGGAGCAAATTAATTGGTCACATTCTGTTTGCTACTGTCAGGGTACATAAAGTAGGCACAACCCTGGGTGCTGGGCACATAGTGGTTCTATTTGCCATGTTGATTTGTCATCGGTACATTGTAGTCCAAACATAATATCAACCAATGAGAGTGACACTTGTCGTTACCCTTAAACCAGAGTGCGTCAGGTGTGCAGCACAGTATTTTTGTGAAAGTGGATACAGTGGATGGATTTTCTGGTTAGTTAACAGATAAGCGGCAGCCTGTCAAAGTGCACCACTAGACAGCAGCCACCAAAGCTCCCTGGGGTGAAACAGTTTGGTGATTTTTTTTTTTTTTTTTGGCAAAGGCTATTCGCCTGAATGTTGGGCAGATAAGTCATACATTGAACATTACACGCCCAACCATTGGGCAGATTAATATAATGTCTTATCTTATTTGCCCAACCGTGATCGTGTATTTGACACATGTATTTGACATGTGTATTTTGTGCATCTAAACTACATTTTTACACCACTTTTTAAGGCTCTATTGCGGCGTATGTTTGACACATTTAACGGCGCCGTCTAACTACTGCGAAAACACCACAATGGATGAAAGCAGACAAACTTCATAAGTATTTTGAACGGAAGCCTGTTAACGACAACAAAACAGTTTTTGAAGAAAATGCTGCTTGTTGTCTGTAAGATGGTGTTAGTTTGACACAGTTCCCTGGGTGTGATAAGCCAAACAGAACCGCTTTAGATCACAGCCCCTCCGCGAGTTAGGGTTAAGCGGCAAGAAAATATCCGCCTTTTTTCCCTCCCGCGTTGAAACTGGAATTGAACTTACAAGCGCGCTCATTGGTCAATTGTAGTTGGACGTATATGCTCGTGTATTTACTTTACTGAACCAACCGTTGGGTGAATAGTCATTCCATTTTGTTTTTTTTTTTCCATGATAGTTATGTGTCTGAGGGGAGATGAGACAGTGTTTTTTTTTTTTGTATCAGGATCAACTGCATCATGGAGCATCACCTATGACATTTTGACCATGGAGTGTGTTTCTCTGGCAGGACCCCAGTGGCCGGAGAATGCCAAGGCGACACCTACATTTTATCTGTCTGTGTCAGATGAATAGTTACTTTTGATAGGTGGAGATGGACTGGTTGCCTGCCTAGGTGTTTGCCATCCAGGACTCAGAATGGTTCCCATAGTGTGCTGGATATGGTGATGTGCAGCATGAGAGACACTAATGCCATCAACAGATTTTGTGCGTGAATGAGAGAGGGAGATTTAGCCAGATATTGAAAGCATCTTGCAAAATGTAACCCCCCTCGCTTTCAGGGGGGTTAGCAGGAGATTGGCAGTGATATGTGGAGGCAAAAAGGGCCTGTGTGAGTTGTGAACCCATTTATGTAAGTCGTATATAAGTGTTGCAATACAGAAATACCAAGGTCTGGACTGTAGACCAGTTTTGTCATGGTCCAAGACACAAATGTTTTCTTGCAATGGACAATACTAATATGCCAGCTCGGAGCCTAACCACACCTCATTTTTAGACCAACGCCCATGTGAATGCAAGCGGTCTCATGATTTAGATGATGTGGGCGCTGGGCGTAAAATGACAACTGTGATGGGTGGAAACTATAAATGACACAAGTGATGCACTGTGCACCGCTAAATGTCAGGTGAAAGCTTGAGGCCAATGTTTTTTCTTATTTTAAAAGTAAATCAGCAAAAAAGGAGACAACAGCTTTAAAACAATGTAGGAAGGTTTAACACTTTATTCTTGTTGTTGTGGCGGTTGCTTGGCTTTTTTTCAAAGGTCAGTTGATGTTGCTTTTTTTGCCTTCCATTAGATGACGGCCCTTTAAATGATTATTTAGCTAAAACAATTCATAAATTGATGTCAGGTCAGATATCTAGATTGGCTAATGGACCAATGCGGGACAACAGAGCTTTGCAATCCCCTAGAAAGTTTTGTTTCCAAAATAAGTTCTGTCATTTGTGTTTGAACTCTCAGGGGCAGAGCGAGACTTTTTTCCTTGGGGTGGACAGAGGGTGACCAAGGCTGTGTCAGGGGGTCCACAGATTATGACAATTTGTTCTCGGACAATCACTTGCAATAAGAGTCTGTAAATGTTGAAATATATTAAAGTAGCTAAATATTAAGCACATAGGAGATGAGATTTTTGTATGTAGTTTGCAATTTATTAATCTACAAAATGTAAAACAATTTCTCAACAGCACAGAAGTTCAGAATATATGGGTGTTTCTTTAACTACGGGCACTACTGGCCTTGTAAATGTAATTTCCATCACACCATTGCCTTACAATATAAAGCGCCTTGGGGCAACTGTTTGTTGTGATTTGGCGCTATATACATGTGCTCTGATGTCACTGTTTATCTCCATAGAAACTACCCAAACAATCTTTCATACAAACTGTTTAAAGGGACATTACAGTGTTGTGGTGGAAATTACGGCAATAGTGTGGGACAACTACATTTAGTTTAAAAAAATCACAACAGTTGTATGACATTGAATACCCCAATTATGTTTTGATTATTTTACTGATATTTTATTCAGAGATATTTTAAAACATTAGAAAAAACGTTTCTTTACCATTCATTTTTATCATTGAAGATCAAAAGTCTGGGTGTGGGACAAGCACAAAATGGCAATATTTGCATATAATGATGCTGAAAAAAGGTGAAAAAGTCATCATAGACTACTAGAACACATTTCTTAACACACTTTCATTGTAAAGATAACTATAAAAGTGTGAAATGTCCCCTTTTTTTTCTGTTTTTCTGTTTTTTTTCTGTTTTACAATATGATCAAAGGACATAATAAGTGCCCGTAGTCTAAGAATCACCCATAAACAGTATGGCACTCTATGGTAAATCTGTGTGGAGTAGACAGTTCTCAAAAACTGAGCAACTGTGCAAGAAGGAGAAGAGTGAGGAAAGCCACCAAGACAACCCAGAAGTAGTTATAGGCTTCTCTGGCTGTGATTGGAGAAATTGTGCATCGTGCATGTTTTGTATTTTGTATCCCCAGTTATACAGCTTCATGATGAAGATGTATTGAGGAGAATTTTCTTAAAAAGACCTGAAAGTTCAGCTACATTTAGCCAGAAAGTACATCTGAGACGCAAACCTAGATTTGATGTTTGGGTGAAAGAGAATTTTGTATTTCTTCATACTGATGTAAATAAAGTCCAAGACATATTCAGTGACTTGGAAATGTTCATGTATCCATCCCCTGACTTGTCTAAAAACTGGCCACAAAACTGATTTACAGGTATTATACCAAAGTGTTCCATTACTTATGCAACCCATCATGTTGGCTTTTATATTTTTAAGTAATTTGTATAAAGCTGTAGCGATTTGCTTTCAGTTTGAGTTTAAGGAAGATAATTTCTGAATTTTTTTATTTTTTTGTATTTGAAATGGCATAAACAAATCAAAATGTGTGAAATACCAAATGTTCCAATACTTTTGGAGGGCACTGTACAGCCAGTTGAGAAACAGTCAAGTGTGTATTTTTAAGTAAAATGCATCGTGCTGATGTCACTCAGAGAGCAAAATTAAGAGGTTATTAAAAAGTCCTTCCACTCCTTATTGGACTTATTAAGCTAAAAATATCTTCTTCTAGCTCATGTTTCTTCAAATAACTGTCTTTACCCATCAATAAAAGATTTGACTTCTACAACCCAAATTCCAATGAAGTTGGGACGTTGTGTAAAATGTAAATAAAAACAGAATACAATGATTTGCAAATCCTCTTCAACCTATATTCAATTAAATACACCACAAAGACAAAATATTTAATGTTAAAACTGATAAACTTTGTTTTTGTGCAAATATTTGCTCATTTTGAAATGGATGCCTGCAACACGTTTCAAAAAAGTTGGGACAGTGGTATGTTTACCACTGCGTTACATCATCTTTCCTTCTAACAACACTCAATAAGCATTTGGTAACTGAGGACACTAATTGTTAAAGCTTTGTAGATGGAATTCTTTCCCATTTGTTGAAGCTTTGTAGATGGAATTCTTTCCCATTGTTTCTTGATGTACAACTTCAGTTGTTCAACAATCCGGGGTCTCCGTTGTCATATTTTGCGCTTCATAATGCGCCACACATTTTCAATGGGCAACAGGTCTGGACTGCAGGCAGGCCAGTAGCCACGCTGTTGTAACACCTGCAGAATGTGGCTTCGCATTGTCTTGCTGAAATAAGCAGGGACATCCCTGAAAAAGATGTTGCTTGGATGGCAGCATGTGTTGCTCCAAAACCTGGATGAACCTTTCAGCATTGATGGTGCCATCACAGATGTGTACGTTGCCCATGCCATGGGCACTAACACACCCCTATACCATCACAGATGCTGGCATTTGAACTTTGCGCTGGTAACAATCTGGATGGTCTTTTTCCTCTTTTGTCCGGAGGACACAACATCCATGATTTCCAAAAACAATTTGAAATGTGGACTCATCAGACCACAGCACATTTTTCCACTTTGTGTCTGTCCATTCAAAATGAGCTCGGGCCTAGAGAAGGCGGTGGCGTTTCTGGATGTTGTTGATGTATGACTTTCACTTTGCATAGTAGAGTTTTAACTTGCACTTGTAGATGAAGTGACGGACTGTGTTAACTGACAGTGGTTTTCTGAAGTGTTCCTGAGCCCAAGCGGTAAGCTCCTTTACACAATGATGATTTTTAATGCAGTGCCGCCTGAGGGATCGAAGGTCACGGAGATTCAGTGTTGGTTTTCGGCCTTGCCACTCATGTGAAGAAAGTTCTCCAGATTCTCTGAATCTTCTGATTATATTATGGACTGTAGATGATGGAATCCCTAAATTCCTTGCAATTGAA
Organism: Thalassophryne amazonica; assembly: GCF_902500255.1. Taxonomy (NCBI): domain Eukaryota; kingdom Metazoa; phylum Chordata; class Actinopteri; order Batrachoidiformes; family Batrachoididae; genus Thalassophryne; species Thalassophryne amazonica. The sequence goes on along the minus strand of NC_047120.1, from coordinate 50,348,736 downwards.
TGTTGAGAAACATTGTTTTTGAACTGTTGGACTATTTTTTCATGCAGTTGTTTACAGAGTGGTGATCCTCGCCCTATTTTTGCTTCTGAACGGCTGAGCCTTTTGGGGATGCTCCTTTTGTACCCAATCATGACACTCACCCGTTTCCAGTTAACCTGTTCACCTGTGGAATCTTCCAAACAGGTGTTCTTTGAGCATTCATCAACTTTCCCAGTATTTTGTTGCCCATGTCCATGCTTTTTTGAAATGTGTTGAAGGCATCCATTTCAAATTGAGCAAATATTTGCACAAAAACAAGAAAGTCTATCAGTTTGAACATTAAATATCTTGTCTGTGTGGTGTATTCAATTGAATATAGGTTGAAGATGATTTGCAAATCATTGTATTCTGTTTTTATTTATATTTCACACAACATCCCAAATTCATTGGAATTGGGGTTGTAGATGTCTTGTGCTGCTGAACACAACCGCTGTGAAACGATCGTTACTGATGTAATAAGCCATCTCACAGTTACAAGTGCACATGCCTGGGAGAGCCTATAGCACTTTCTGGTCAACAGTCACGGTACCCAAGGACCGGCTTGCTGCCACTGATCTGAATATGTATGTCTGCTTTCTTCACTCAGTTTCAATTTTTTAAATTTATTTTCATTTATATAGCACCAAATCACAACAGAGTTGCCTCAAAGTGCTTCACACAGGTAAGGTCTAACCTTACCAACCCCCAGAGCAACAGTGGTAAGGAAAAACTCCCTCTGAGGAAGAAACCTCAAGCAGACCAGACTCAAAGGGGTGACCCTCTGCTTGGGCCATGCTACAAACATAAATTACAGAACAAGTCACAGAACAATTCACGGATGAATATACAGGACAGGAGGATCGCCAACACGAATACAACTCGCATCTCTGGATGGAGCTGCACCTTAAACAGAGAGAAAAAACAGAAACAGGCATCAGAAAGGCAAAAAAAAACAAAAAAAATTGTATAATTTGCCAGGATTAAACAACAAGAAAAACAGAGAAATACTAAGGTGATCGCCGGCCACTAGCCCTAAAAGACCCAGAATTTAGGTAAAGTTGAGGCCACAGCCCGCTCCAATTACTAATAAATGAATTAAAAGAGTAAAAAGCGTAAAACAAAACTGTACCAGTATGCTAGCCATATGAAAGGGAAAATAAGTGCGTCTTAAGTCTGGACTTGAAAATCTCCACAGAATCTGACTGTTTTATTGACACAGGGAGATCATTCCACAGAACAGGGGCACGATAAGAGAAAGCTCTGTGACCTGCAGACTTCTTATTCACCTTAGGGACACAAAGTAGTTCTGCACCCTGAGAACGTAAAGCCCGGGCCGGTACGTAAGGTTTAATTAGGTCAGGTAGGTAGGGAGGTGCCAGTCCATGAATAATTTTATAGGTTAGTAGCAGAACCTTAAAATCTGATCTCACTGGGACAGGAAGCCAGTGAAGGGATGCCAAAATGGGTGTAATGTGGTTGAACTTTCTGCTTCATGTCAGAAGTCTGGCTGCAGCATTTTGAACCAACTGGAGACTCCTAATGGTAGACTGCGGTAAACCAGAAAATAGAACATTGCAGTAGTCCAATCTAGAAGAGATAAATGCATGGATCAGGGTCTCAGCATCAGCCATAGACAGGATGGGATGAAGCTTCGCTATATTTCGTAGGTGTAAGAAAGCAGTCCTAGTAATATTTCTAATGTGGAGGCCAAAGGACAACGAAGGATCAAAAATTACCCCAAGGTTCCTCACTTTGTCGGTGTGATGTATGACACACGAGCCGAGGCTGAGCGTTAACTGGTCAAATTGATGCCAATGTCTCACTGGACCAAGAACCATCATTTCAGTCTTATCAGAGTTTAAAAGTAGGAAGTTTCTAGACATCCAACTTCTCACTGCTGCAAGGCAATCTTCTAAGGATTTTATGTGAACGAGATTACCAGCAGTTTTCGGCATGTATAACTGAGTATCATCTGCATAGCATTGAAAGGTAATCCCAAAACGCCACAATATGTGCCCAAGGGGTGCTATATAAAGGGAGAAAAGCAGGGGGCCTAAGACAGACCCCCTGTGGAACCCCAAATTTCATGTCACTAAGGTTCGAGGTAGTGCTACTGTACAAAACACAGTGAGAACGACTGGTCAAGTATGACGTCAGCCATGCAAGGGCACTCGCAGTAATCCCAAAATGATTTTCCAGCCTATCAAGTAAAATATGATGATCCACTGTATCAAATGCAGGACTGAGAGTAAAATAATTACTTAAAATTCACAGCAGTACGACTGAAAAACGAACAGAAGTATTAAACGGGTAAAAAAGAAACAGCTATTAAAAATAACGACAGAGAGGGGAGGGGTTGACCTAGATAGCGAAAGGTAACCGCTAGCAAATGCTAACTACTAGCCATTCACAACAGGACTGTTAAATAATGTTCAGAGTAGATACAATTAATAACCAGAAGAGTGCTAAACAGAAATAAAAGAAGCATATACAACCGTGTGAAGTTCAGAGTGGTGCCACAGCAACAAACAATCTGTCAGAAGCAAGTTGCCAGATCTGTGAAAATCAGTCCTGTCACAATTACCCATGTTTCTGCTCAATCTCGTGTGGCTGAGTGCCTCTTGTCCCTCTAAGAAGCTGGCACCGACCGCACGGGACCGTGTAACTAGTTAGTATGGCGGAGTCTCGTTCCTTATCGGAATTAACCAGACAAATCGCTCCACCAACAAAGAACGGTGAGAATACACAGCGACAGTGGTGAGCACAGTTCAGCTAATCCGATAGCAGATAATTATCAAAGCTAATCGTTATTGGTCAGGTTCTAAACCTCAAGGACATGTCCTGGTAAACGACTCACTTTCCATACTTGGGCAACCATATGTCGTAAAACAGCAACATTGATGATGAGATCCACCATCGACTCAAGTGTCTCTTCTGCCAGGTTTGCACCCATGTTTTCAACAACTTTCGACACTAAACAAAAATCCTCGTCAGCAAAGCTGTTGTCATGCCAATCCTGCTGTATAGATCTGACACCTGGACCACCTACTATATTACCGCCACCTGAAAAGCCTTGAGTAGTTCCACCAACATTGAGGATTATCCTCATCAGCATCCTGATGGATGACAGCTGACCTCCCAAGCAGATCTTCCATTCTCAGCTGAGTGAAGGAAAATGGTCCAAAGGAGGGCAGAAGAAATGCTACAAGAACCTCCTGAAGCCCAACCTCAAGAACTGCTCCAATGATTGGAAGATCTGGGAAGAAAAAGCAAGGGGTACACACTGTAGCATTAATAATAATAAAATAAATAAATTGGTGGATCACTGTTGTGTGTAGTTAATAAAAATACTATAAAGTCATCCGCAAATACAGTAATGATTAAATATTAAACAAGAAGAATTAAAAAAAATTGTGTTTTTCAAGCATTTGTACAGTTTGCATGGGATCGTACTGGTGCAGCCAAAAACAATGGTTGGATATTGTATGGCAACACCTGGAAATCGTACACTGAATACACACAAATACACAGGCGTTAAAAAAAAATCTCAGTATTTCTACATTATACGAGGTCTGTTAGAAAAGTATTGTACCTTTTTATTTTTTTCAAAAACTATATGGATTTGATTCATATGTTTTTACGTCAGCCAAGCTTTAACCTTCGTGCGCATGCGTGAGTTTTTCCACGCCTGTCGGTTGCGTCATTCACCTGTGGGCAGGCTTTGTGTGAGCACTGCTCCAGCCCTCTCGTCGTCGTGTCATTGCAAGGAAATGGCGGAATGATTTGGGCTTTTTTTCCCATCAGAATTTTTTCAGAAACTGTTAGAGACAGGCAGCTGGAAACCATTCAAAAAATTTATCTGGCTTTCTGTTAAAATTTTCCGGGCTTCACAGAGAATAAGGACTGTTACTACAGCTTTAAGGACGGCCCACAATGGCGCACAGCGCGCCGCGCTCCGAGCCGCCATCGAGAGGCAGAAACCACCAGATCATTTCTAAACAGATCGCTGTGTGGAGCCGGGACCGTCGTGTGCAATTTATCTGGTTATCACAAGAGCTGGACATCAGCCATTTTCTGTCAGATTTCACTTTTAACGAGAGATTTTGTCATGGAAAGCTGCACGGAGGCTTTGCGCGTCACGACCGATTCGCTGATAAAGTGAGACAAAGGAACACCTCCGTTTCGGAGTGCTAGAGGACAAGTTGGGACATGTCTATCTCGGCTTTCAGTGCTTACCAGTCGAGTGAGTATAAGAGAAATTGTGGAGAGCTGGGCTTGTCCTCTGGCACTCCGAAACAGAGGTGTTCTTTTGTCTCGCTTCATCACCGAATCGGTCGTGATGCGCAAAGCCTCCGTGCAGCTTTCCATGACAAAATCTCTCGTTAAAAGTGAAATCTGCCAGAAAATGGCTGATATCCAGCTCTTGTGATAAGCAGAGAAATTGCACACGACAGTCCCGGCTCCACACAGAGATCCGTTTAGAAATGATGTGGTGGTTTCTGCCTCTTGATGGCGGCTCGGAGCGCGGCCATTGTGGGCCGTCCTTAAAGCTGTAGTAACGCTCCTTATTCTCTGAAGCCCAAAAGATTTTCACCGAAAGCCAGATAAATTTTTCGAATGGTTTCCAGCTGCCTGTCTCTAACAGTTTCTGAAAAAATTCTGATGGAAAAAAAGCCCAAAATCATTCCGCCATTTCCTCGCAATGAAACAACGACGAGAGGGGTGGACCAGTGCTCACTCAAAGCCTGCCCACAGGCGAATGACGCAACCGACAGGCGTGGAAAAACTCACGCATGCGCACGAAGGTTCAAGCTTGGCTGACGTAAAAACATATGAATCAAATCCATATAGTTTTTGGAAAAAATAAAAAGGTACGATACTTTTCTAACAGACCTCATATATGACAAGTTGATGTATTGTTGCAGATTGTCATTGCTGAAGCACAGTGTTTCCCTTTCATCCAGTGCAGTGCTACGTTTTCAAAGATTTTCTTTAGCGTACACCACAGGGTGTGAAACAGATGCTGTTGCTGTACTTTATGTCCCTTAGAAGGCTATTTATGCAGGTTCTGCAGCAGTGCCAGAGAACAGGTGCACAGTGCTCCATGTATATGTAAGTGATACAGGCTGTACATCTGTCATTGTGGTGTTCAGTGGGGCATCGCACATGAAACTGACTCAACACCAAAGTGTAATGCTGCGTTTGAATCTGTGCCATGGCTTGTGTTCAACACACATTTCAAGGTCACGGTTAGATGAGTCCTTCACGTATTGTCATGGAACAGAGAAACGAGGCATGCTGCAGTAAATTGTAATGATTGAGATGTATAATGGCAACCGCAAATAACCCAAAGCAAGCGTTAAGGTCAGTAAATTCTTGTGGATCCTGGGTAATTGTGATGCTGTCAAATCTCTTTTGGCCCATGTTGTTGCAGTGCAACATAACTATTAAACTGAACTGCAGTTGCATTTTGTACACATTTAAACAAACCAGAGAATTAATGTACACTTGTGCCAAAACTCAGTGGGGAAAGAATGCAAAGCATCTGCAGAATGTGAATTTCAACTTAGGTGTAAGAATAGGTAATGTGTGTGATAGTACATATACAGAATGTGCGCTGACTATGGTTTTTATATATTTAATTCTCTTTCATGCAGATTCCAGAACCATGTTTGAAACACAGGTGTTTGTAAGCTTTCAGAGCAGCACTGCATTTTCCAGACTATATGCTGCGCCTGAGTATTCGTCGCAAATGTTGCACTGGAGCATTATTCGCATCTGCAAAAAAACGTGTCATGAAGAGGAAACAAAAATATATAAGTCACATAAGTCTATAAGTTTCATTTGTTTTTGAAACATTGTGTTAGAATATAATGACTGTTAGCAAATAAAAGCTAACAGGCTACTTAATGTTATTGTACAATGCACAAAACACCGTTGCCGCTGAATATGAAAACATTATTAGAAGTGCCAGGTTGCATGGACCACTTCAAAATGTCACTAAATATGTACATGATTACCTCAATAAATGTAAATAAGCTTTTTAAAACACCCGATTATAAAGTTAGCCTTGCCTTAGCCCTGCCATCCTCCTCCATTCTGGTAAGTCACTTTGAATTATATGTTGCAATGTCTCAGAAAGTAAAGCTTAGAAATTACCCGTGATAGCGGGAAATCAATTGAATAATAATAAAAAAAATAATTAAAAGTCAACTACACATCTCATTCACCAATCTACCACACAATTCACTGGTTTGCTTTGCTGGAGGTGATTGGAATCTTGTTAAGTGACACTAGAAACTACGACCTGAGCTGATCAGCACTCATGCTACCAATACTAGTTTAATGCTACAGTTGTCAGTGTTTATTGTGCCTGTCTTCTCTCAACTTTGATTGACTCTAAATAGGTGGTATGGGTGGTGTATTTCTATGTGCTATCCTGGTGGAGAAACAGCAGCATTCCCATGCTTAGACAGATGCCACCTCTCCCAACCCTCAGCAGTATAAGTGGAAGAAAATGTCTGGCTGGCTCAATATTTTTTGAGTTATACACATAGATGTGTACAGATCTGATTTCAGAATGGTCTTCAGGGTGAAACTGAGGCCAATCAAATAAATCAAATAGCACCGAGGTCGAGTCCTCGCACAGGATTTACAGCCAAGCTCAAAGGACCAGTGAAGACCAGCAGTGTCCATCTTTTAAAAACGTTTCCTTCCCATATAAAACATTTTGACCACAACTGTCCATGATTACACCACATCAAAGATGTCTTAGTGAAAAGTTTATATGATCTGTGTGTTCACAAAACTTTATGATGACAATTCTTCACAATTGAAGCAAGTACCGTCACGACATCAAGACTATTGCATACAGTCCTATACAGGAAAACGCAAGAATGTCCAGGATTACATTCAGTTAACAACAGTTTAAAACTTTTTGCAGCATCTTGTATCATCACGACTTATTAAGAGCATTCAAGAGTCTCAAAGTCTATCCCTGGGACCTGCCATGATTTAATAGTTGTAGTGGTGTCCAAAAATCCTGTATAAAGGAATGAGGCCTTAATAACATACTCAAGTCAAGTCAGAGCATGTTGGTGCCATGTCTCACAGCACCCACCACTCCACGGAACTGCCATGGTAATCACCCAGGCAGACAACCCATTCATCCCCACACCTCCAAAGTAACCATCTATCTTATCAGCCTCTGAAGGACAAAATGCCCCGTTGTTTTCCTCCAGAAGAATTTCTACGGCCTTGGTGAACCATTCAGCTGCCTTCTTTCTTATCTTCTGCAACTCCAGCACACACGGACAGAAACTGACATAAACTTAACTCATTTGCCACTCACACATGGACAGAGACTGATACGCATGCTCCCACATTCACTACCCTCCTCCTGTCCCCATGCCCCACCCCATCCCGGCCCCCGCTCACGCCACTCCCTTCCCCCTCCGGGGTGCAGCGCAGCTTTAGCTGCTGTAGCTCCCCGTTCTCCGCCATGTTGCCCCCCCCACACACACTCACATTGCCTCAATTCGGATAACGGACTGTTTCAAAGTTTAGTGCACATAAACAATGTCAAATGCATATGTGTTGTCTTTAATTCTGATGTGTGCCTTTATTACGGTCAACAAATAATAATTGTGGATTAATTGCTGTATCTTGTCTGTGGTAATTGGAGTGTGGATGTAATCTTGTTGTTGTTGCACTAGTGTAATGACACTAAATCTCATCTATCTATCTATCTGCCAATGCCATGTGAAACATGGGTGTCTCCTTGGCCTTCTCCAGTTGCTTGGGTTCTCAACACTGAGGCACCTGCATGCCGGGTCTTTCACAGAGAAACAAGTTACATGGCCAAATGTTGTCATTGATGATGTCTCACAGTGCACGTGATACCCCTCATTAAACTAATGAGAAAGACAAAATATCAAAAAACATTCATACAGACCCTTAAACTACTACTGAGCAAGAAGCTCAGCGGGATGAGTTGGGGTACCATTATGTAGACCTGCGCTTGATTCCTGGTCATGCATGCTACCTGTCTGGACAAGACACCTCTTTTATATTGTCTCAGTCCACCCAGTTGTAAATGGGCATCATCCATTGGACTGGCATCCTGTCCAGGGGTAGACGTAGGGTCTCATCTGCCTTCACACCATGGAATCCAGGGGTAAGCATTGGACCTATATAGCAGTGATTTTCAACCTTTTTTGAGCCGCGGCAGCCTTTTTATATTTACAAAATCCTGCGGCACACCACAAACCAAAATAATATAATTCTATTACCTCTGGTTTTGCGCAAAACCCAATTATCGCAATAGAAAATCGATACAGAAAACACAGCATTTTGAAAATCCTCAAGCATTTTGGGCTCTGTTTTTTTTTTAGATGTGTCAACACTTTTATTCACAACAATCTGCCACTCTAATATTCATGGAGCGCAGAGGTTGCCTTCAGCGAACCCAGTTGTGAGCGAGAAGGCCCAAGTCTAACCACGGTGACATCAACGGAGGTCAGGCCGCCTTCCCCGCACACCTCCACAGCCAACGCTGTTTCTCCTTCCCAGAGGAGCCATGCTCCATGAGCAGCTGAGATTCACGCTGTAGTCAGCAACCCGTAACCACGGAGATGCACAACGCTATGTGCGCAAGTATGTCTATTATACTATAGTACAGCACTTTGCTGCCATCTACTGGAATAAAAGATCATTACATCATCTGCCACACTATTACAGCACATACACCCGATAATGGTGATATTTGATAATTGCCCACAACCGATCATGGCACCCTAGGGTGCCGCGGCACCCCGGTTGAGAATCACTGCTATATAGGACTTTTTTTTTTTTTTTTTTTTTTTTTTTAATAAAACAACACCAGTGTTTAAAGTCCTGGACATCTTTTAATTAATCATTAAAATGTGACAGAGCTGTAACCACTATCAGATGGCCATTTAAAAACAAGAGGAACACGGTCTCATCTGGTTTCCAAGCAGCTCACCGAGGAACCCCCAACTCAGATTCAAGAGGCAGAAACTGTCAAATGCAGGATAAAGGAAAATTGTAGAGAAACACACTGACATGAGCAACAGCGAGGTGGTACGTCATCGTCAATAGACGTTCCTCTCAGGAGGCCCTTCTGCAATTGGAGATAAATGCTGTAGTGGGCTGCAGCAGCAGGAAGGCGGGCGCGGACGCGACCGTTTATCTAGACAGGAAGGCGGACGTGTCAGCGTGACTCGTCAAATATGCCAGCGTCTGAATCTGAAGGACGAGCAAAGAAGATGAAACAAAGTGTACAGTTGCATAATAAACCCACACACACACACACAGTTGGCTTTACGACTGCCATTTGTTTTGCGCACACACCTTCACTGTCGCTGAGGAGGAAGCGGGTCGAGGGACCTGCTGCTTTCACTCAACCTGAATCTCAGGTGGCTCGGGAAATTAAGTGCCTTTCATTTATATCAGCTCCTCTTCCAGAGGCCATTAATCCCCCCCCCACCACACACACACACACCACCCCACACCAGCAGCAAGTCTTTAGACGCAGTAAGCGATCAAACGAGCCTTTCACCTTCTCCAAAGTGGCAGACACTTTCCCCTTTCTTTGGCAGAGCTATAATTTTGCAGAAGCGTGTCAGTGCCATGAACTACAAAGGCTTAAATATGGCTTCCTTACGAATTGATTTTCTTGTGCCGACTTGTACTAACGATACTGACAAATGGGGCACCTACATCTATTCATCTGAGCAACAGAAATAACGCTTTGTGTTCTTTATAAGGGGAGGTGATGGTCTAGTGGTTAAGGTGTTGGGCTTGAGACCAGAAGATCCTGGGTTCAAATCCCCGCCTGACTGGAAAATCACTAAGGGCCCTTGGGCAAGGTCTTTAATCCCCTATTGCTCCTGGTGTGTAGTGAGCGCCTTGTATGGCAGCACCCTGACATCGGGGTGAATGTGAGGCATTATTGTAAAGCGCTTCGAGCGTCTGATGCAGATGGAAAAGCGCTATATAAATGCAGTCCATTTACCATTTACTTTATAAACTAGAAGTGCGTGCAGAGTCCCCCAAAGGGAGATTTGAGGGATTTTAGCTAAATCGGCTAATAAAACAAAATAAATGCTAATCATTTTGTGAGCGCGATAGCTTGTTTAAATAATTGTGAACAAATTACCACTTGTAGAAAAGAACAGAAATGTGAAACCACTGTTTTTCCTTCTGTTGTCTCATTAGCAACAGTTTTCCTCGAGTATTTTCAGGATTATATCCATACAGTGCTCACAATACAGATTAAAGAACCAGATGGTTTTTCTTTGCCTCGTGAAACTGGCGAACTGAGCTGTAAATGGGTACTATCCTTGGGAAGTAACCATTGGACTGGTGTCCCATGTAGGAGTCATAGGATGCGTCTTAATTCAGGGTCTGCATCCTCAGGAGGCTGCATTCTATGAAGACCTATATCCATACAATGGTCACAATACAGATTAAAGAACCAGATGTTTTTTCTTGGCCTTGTGAAACTGGCGCACCAAGCTGTAAATGGGTAATAGCCTTGGGAAGTAACCATTGGACTGGTGTCCCATGTAGGAGTCATAGGATGCGTCTTAATTCAGGGTCTGCATCCTCAGGAGGCTGCATTCTATGAAGACCTATATCCATACAATGGTCACAATACAGATTAAAGAACCAGATGGTTTTTCTTTTCCTCGTGAAACTGGCGAACTGAGATGTAAATGGATACTAGCCTTGGGAAGTAACCATTGGACTGGTTTCCCGTCTAGGAGTCATAGGATGTGTCTTAATTCAGAGTCTGCATCCTCAGAAGGCTGCATTCTACAAAGATCTAGCCTCCTGAGATTGCAGAGGCCAAACCAGCCATTCTGAAATTGAGCTATTCTAGATCACAAAGCATTTTGTGATCATGTCATTATCTTATTTCCCCCATTGCCACGCAACCTTGACAAGCACACGCGACAACTGAGTATAGTGGGTGAAAATTGAAACTGCAGTGTTACACTAATACTAGAAGCACTCAGAGATTGCAAACCTCCGCCAAGGCCATGGGGTCACTGACGCCATAACATCTACACGCCGTGGAATCATTGAACCTAAAAAAGTCTAACAATGATGTTTGCTCAGTAGTAAAAAAAAGTTTCATCTGCTGTGACTGGATAGCATGTATCCTTAACGCTTGACATCACAGTTTATTGCAACTTGCACCTTTCCCAGAAGCTACTGTCATCTGAGCACTGATATTGATATTGCATGTGTTTATAGACAAAAACAAATAAGAGACAAAATTTAATTTATTATTCAACTAAACTGCAAATATATGAATTTTTTAACATTTATGAAACACTTCTCTAAACAAGACCATAGGGTCACTGACCCTAAAGAGATTCCCTCCTTGGCACAGTGATCTATTTCTTTTTGTCTCTTTCTCTAAAATTGTATATAATAATCATTAGATTATTAATATATAAACAAAAATAAATTTAAGAAATATTACAATTTGAAAACAAATGCACCCGAATGTGATGACAGCTGCAACTGCTTAATGCTTTTAACAGTGAAAATGCCATAGACATGCTAACGCGTTAGCATCGGGATCGTGATCCGGATCACCACTAAAATTTAATCACTTGTTCCTCTTGTCATTTCCAACCACTCCACAAAATTTCATCAAAATCCGTTCAAAACGTTTTGAGTTATCCTGCTGACAAACAGACAGACAAACAAACAAACGTGACCAAAAACATAACCTCCTTGGCGGAGGTAATAAATCATAAACCACATAGCAACCTGATGTTATGCAGTTCTGACATTATGCCCTTAGTTACCCATTTTTAGAAGATCTTATACACCAGTAGGGTTGAACTTTATCAAATTAAACAATTCAGGTATCATTCCTATGCACTGGAGGAAAGGACGTTCACCTGGATTGCAAAAACGACAGGTGTACCACCAGTGATGCCGGTAACGCGTTACTCTAATCTGACCACTTCTTTTAGTAACGAGTAATCTAACGCGTTAATCTTTCCAAGTCAGTAATCAGATTAAAGTTACTTCTCCATGTCACTGTGCGTTACTATTATTTTTCATTGTGGGTCGATAGCAGCATTAAACTTGGTCTGTGGGCAGGAGGTCGGGGTTCGACTGAACTGCCCACTTTAAGCGAGCTGTGAGCTTTTCATCCGCTGTTTTTTGCAGCTGCTCGACTCATCCTCACCTCTTAAAGCGCAGTGATCAGCACACCTGCACTGAGCTTTACGAAGACATTTTTATACTTTTTCCTCCTTTATTTAGAATTCTGAGCTGAGCTGCTCCGTATCGTCTCGTTAAAAACAGCTGATCCTCCGCGACGCGTCAACAACTAACACTATTTTCCACTCAAATGCACCTAAACTCTCTGAGGACCACATGATGTGAAAACGCAATAAAACTTTCTTACCTGTAAATCTGGTCCTGTTTTCTGCATAAATAAATGTTATCCATTCTTTGTGCTCAAACGCCAAAGCAGGGGCGAATCCAGATGGAACACAACACCCCTAGATTAAAGGTACAGTTTTGAACTACTAATATTGCTTAAAATAATAATAATTTCGATAAGTAAAATATTTAGAGAGAATTTAAATGTTAGAAAAATGTTAGAATTTAATAGTTACATTTATAAACAATGTAGGTTTGAAATTGCAAGTTTTACTGTTACAGTGCTGTCAACAGTTAAATATGAGGTCAAGAAAGACGTCTTTATTTTACTTTTTATAAAACAAGTATTTATTTTCATTGAAGTCAAGAAAGGGTGACTATAAAGTGAGTTTTGGCAAAACAGGTATCATTGTCATGTTGACGTGGGTTGTTGTCGACAGCTGGGAAAGTAACTAAAAAAGTAACTAGTAATCTAACTTAGTTACTTTTACAATTGAGTAATCAGTAAAGTAACTAAGTTACTTTTTCAAGGAGTAATCAGTAATTGGATTACTTTTTCAAAGTAACTGTGGCAACACTGGGTACCACACTGCTCTGTCAGGATAGATGTTTGCAAGGATCATTCTTAGTAGGATTTACAGTCTTACCAGTGTGGCGTGATGGTCTGGTGGTTAAGCTCTGGGCTTGAGACCAGAGGATCCTCACTTCAAACCCCTGTAAGGTGGGAAAATCACTAATAACCCTTGTGGAAGGTAATTTAATCCCCAAGTTGCTCCTGGTGTGTAGTGAGATCCTTGCATGGCAGAACCCTCACATTGGTGTGTGTGAATGGGTGAATGTGAGACATCATTGTAAAGCGCTTTGAGCTTATGATTGACATGGAAAAGCACTATATAAATGCAGTCCATTTATATTCAAGAAATCAACCACTGACTACATCATTACTCTTAGAGATTATCAGCTGTGTTTATTTTACAGCCTGTGCTGATTCTATCGCAATGTTTGGGCCACCTGGGACGTCGTGGTCATTCATGGGATCCCCAACAAGTTACTTTATGGTAAAATATAGCATATCAAAGCTGAGGATTCGCTAAGCTAAAATGCTAACAGTGGTACCACATTGTTGCATCACACCCTACACAACAGATACCACACCAGCCAACCAATAGGAAAGTTTGTCTTGATGTGCAGTGTGGAAATGAAGACGTGACTATTTTCTTAATGACGAGAAGATTGTGATGGTAAATGACAGGCAGCTGTCGTGTTTTTTTTGCAGCTCTTGCCGTGATGCCTTTAGATTTTTAATCCCGCTTTAACTTTAATACGCTGGTGACACTGCAAGACAGGCTTCTGTGGGCGCAGACGTCTTTCTGTGAAATGTCACACCCTTCTGTCCTCAACATCACTGTGAATTCAAACGACAGCCTGTTTGCCATCTGTGGACCAAGAGGCTCCTCGTTCCCAGGGCCAAACTGCTCCGTGCACCGCAACCAATTGGGAGACTCGTGTCATTGCAGAATGTATGTCTGTTTAAATGTAATGCATGGCGGCAGAGGATTCACTTACCTTTGTGCCTCCCTGTCCTCACTCGTGTTGGCAGTGGAAGTCAGTGGTCAGGTTTTATTTCTGGTCTTAAAGCTGTTTTACGATCTGCCGTGCAGGGAACACTGCTGTCATTTTTCATAAAATATCACCTTTTGCTTTGTGAACCATTCTTACATAACCGCCAGACAAAGATACAACTGAAAAGAAATTTAATAATGTACATCATGTGTTCCCTCCCCACACACACACACACACACGCAAGACTGGGCTGAGCCGACCCAGTCTCACGGAATGTCGTGATTCAGCAGCATCAAATATACATTAATCTATTGGTTTGTCATATTGTCATGAAAAGTGCTAAATTTTCATCATGGTGGCACAAATTCATTCTAATTAATTCCGTGATGGGTGCACATAATTAAAAGAGCACCGGGGGGGGGGGGGGGGGTGTTATGGTATAGGGTTAGTGGAAGGAGTAAGGTTAGGTTGGCAAAGGCTATTCACCCAACCGTTGGGCAGATACATATAATGTCTTACCTTATTCGCCCAACCGTCGGGCAGATAAATATAATGTCTTACCTTATTTGCCCAACTGTTGGGCAGATAAGTCATACATGGAACATTACAAGCCCAGCCATTGGGCACATAAATATAATGTCTTACCTTATTCGCCCAACCGTTGGGCCGATAAATATAATGTCTTACCTTATTCGCCCAACCGTTGGCCCGATAAATATAATGTCTTACCTTATTCGCCCAACCGTTGGGCAGATAAGTCATACATGGAACATTACAAGCCCAGCCATTGGGCACATAAATATAATGTCTTACCTTATTCGCCCAACCGTTGGGCCGATAAATATAATGTCTTACCTTATTCGCCCAACCGTTGGGCAGATAAGTCATACATGGAACATTACAAGCCCAGCCATTGGGCACATAAATATAATGTCTTACCTTATTCGCCCAACCGTTGGGCCGATAAATATAATGTCTTACCTTATTTGCCCAACTGTTGGGCAGATAAGTCATACATGGAACATTACAAGCCCAGCCATTGGGCACATAAATATAATGTCTTACCTTATTCGCCCAACCGTTGGGCCGATAAATATAATGTCTTACCTTATTCGCCCAACCGTTGGCCCGATAAATATAATGTCTTACCTTATTCGCCCAACCGTTGGGCAGATAAGTCATACATTGAACATTACACGCCCAGCCATTGGGCAGATAAATATAACATCTTACCTTATTTGCCCAACTGTTGGGCAGATAAGTCATACATGGAACATTACAAGCCCAGCCATTGGGCACATAAATATAATGTCTTACTTTATTCACCCAATCGTGATTGTGTATTTGACGCATTTTGTGCATCTAAACTACGTTTTTTACACCACTTTTTTTTTAGGCTCTGTTGCGGCGTGAAAAGTGGCGTATGTTTGACACATTTAACTCCACCGTCTTTAATTATTGTGAAAAAAACACCGCAATGGATGAAAGCAGACAAACGTCATCAGTATTTTGAACAGAAGCCTGTTAATGATGATGAAACAGTTATTATGAACAAAATGCTGCTTGTTGCCTGTAAGATGGTGTTAGTTTGACACAGTTCCCTGGGTGTGATGAGCCAAACAGAACCACTGTAGATCACAGCACCTCTGCGGGCTGCAAACCCTCCCGCAGCCGGCGAGAAAATATCTGCCCTTTTCCCTCCTTGTTAAAACCGGAAGTGAACTTACAAGCGTGCTCATTGGTCGGTTGTGGTTGAGCGTATATGCTCGCATATTTACTTTATTGAATCAACGGATGGGTGTATAGCCAGTCCGCGTTAAGATTATGGTTAAGGTTAGGGTTGGGGGGTAGGAGTAGGGTTAGTAACAGTGAGTTAAAAAAAAAGTGTCATGAAAATTGGAATCATTTCATGATGGGAGGACAAAAACAAAAAAATCCTGAGACCTGGCTGCACATATCATGACCATTGTAATTCCATGTTGCATTTTAAGTACTACTATACTGAAATTGTGGAACTGGTTGTCATGCAGCCTGAGAACATTGGGTCCAACCTGGAATACCAATCGTGAAATTATGTAGTGGATCCATAAAAATAATTTAATCAACTAGAGGAGCAAGCAGAAGATTGCCTCCGTCTTTCAAGGCACAATAGATCCTTCAGCCACATTGGCTCCAACTTGGATTTCAAGTGGACTTCAGTATAATGAAGTTTCCATCAATAGCTGATGTTTTTGCTTTGATATCGAGCACAGATATGTTTTCTCCTGTTAACCTGCACAATTGACACAAATGACTACTGCAGCCAGCATATGATCAGAAAAATTAGCACTTGTTCATTAGACTTGCGCGGGTCACATGTATCGCGCCAGCATCAATATATCTACAGTAGTCCGACTTGAGTGATGACAAGTCTTTCCCTCTGCAGCTTCCTCAGCTTTCTTTGCACAGGGCCATGGTGGGAGGAAGAAGAAATACTTAACAGCTTCCAGCTTCTCTTTCGCAGTCTTTCTCCCGCCGACATTTTCAGCTCTAAAAATCAAGCCCCTTCTTACATTAACACCCACCGCAGTGTCCCATATTTTACTGAAACAAACACAAACCATGACAGGGAATGTCACGTCAAAGCTCACTCATTTTACACTTCACACTCTTTTGATCCCACATGGGTTTCGTCTGCACAGTAGCTACAGTGTGTCATTTTTCTTTTCTTTTTTGGGGGTTAAAACTGCTACTTTGGTTAAAACTCCTGATTTTACAATCACAGTATTATCCCACAAACAGCATAAAAGCTGTCTTATAAAGCCACGTGTCTCATAGAGCCATGTGGATAAAGGGTTTTTGAAATTCTTTATTAATACATTTATTTTATTACTTCACCCAAAGAGCCTGTGTTTTTCTATGCATGTCAGCAAGCCCGGGGAGAGAGATTTTCACGAGATAAACTATGCAGATTTGGACCAGGGGCAGAGCCGGTACTTTTTCCTCATCATTGGGAGTTGACCCTAATCAAAACAGCCACGTTTACAGTACATCCGCACTTTATTCCTGATCCGATTGAATTTTATCCGATTGTTAGATCAGACTGTCCTGTTTACATGAACGTGCCCTAAAGTGATCCGCTTGCTGTGCGGGTTTACATGCACCGTGATTACAATCCGATTCAGTCATAATGCTTTGCGTTGTGACATCTGCCGTTTGTGACAAACGCAAATGACTTGTACCCGGAAGCCCGCCTGTATAAACAATGGATTTGTTAGCTGGAGTAATCAAGATTACGGTTATTCTTTGTGCGTTTCTTTTGAAACTGCAGCATCAGAGGAACATGCTTGTTGAATCCACAAGGAACATCAAATCTTAATAGGAATTCTTATAGGACTCAAAATCCCAGAGAATTTCTATAAGATTCCTAGAAGGCCTTGCAAGATTCCTTTGGGATTCCCACAGGAGATTTTTTACATGATTCCCAACAGGAAATTTTTTTTTCCAAATACTGACAGACATCGCATGGGAATTCTATTGATGATAAAATCCTATAGGAAGACTCTAAAATTTTAAGTTGGGAGGCTTTTTTTTTTTGGCAATTTCTCAAGAAATGTCTTGTTAATATTAACTTTATCCAGTTATCGTCAACTATAGTTAGCACCAATTATGGATATGTTCCAAACTATGGCAGCAGTGGTGACCACGCGGTTAGTGCAGTTGTTTCCAGAGTGAATGGTTCCCACCCCTGCCCGTTCTCCATGTAATGTGGAGTTGCATCAGGAAGGGCATCCAGCATTAAAGTTGTGTCAAATCAACATGCAGATCCATATCTGATCTGCTGTGGTGACTAAGTTGAAAAGAAAAAAAAAAGCTGAAGGGACTTCCAATGGATATATTCCAAACACAGAAATCTGGTAAATTCCAGCAAACTGCTATCATAGATAGAAATGTAAGAGTCCTATATAGACCCCGAGTCCCATTGATGCCAGTGCTTATCTATGGACTCCGTTACAATAAAAAAAGTTCAACATCCCGACCAAGTTGATCCAAAATTTGTTCAAGTCTTTCTGAGATATCCTCGTTGCATAAAAGCAAACAACCAACAATCATATTAAATATATGGAGGTAAAAATCCTACATGTGCCTATAAGAGTTGGCTTATGGGTTGATGTAGGCATTAATAAGACTTGTATCTTACAATTTTTTCGTTTGTTCTGAGTATACGGTCTACACCGTTTATAAGATTGAGCTCCAATTTTTTTTTTGCTTTGTTTGTCCAAAGTGGTAAAAGACATGGTGCACGATCAGTCAGTGTTGTAGTCAAGACCATCTAAACCAAAGCCAAATATGACCAACATCAGAGAGTATCAAGACAAGACCAAGAACATGAGGCATTGAAACCAAAATAAGACCAAGATCAGTCTGGAGAGCTACAACACTACTATCCACATCCTCTCTGCCAAACCTTCTCCCACTTGAGTCATTTGTCCAATTTCATTCGCCACATCAACCCTATGCTCTGCTACAGGAGAGAACTTTAACAAATACTTGTCCTACATGGATCAAATAAGCTAAGACTTCACAAAAAAGTAAAATTAAATACTTAAAAGTGTTTTGATCATTTGTGTTTCCAGTCTCGGCAGACCCCAGAGGGGGAGTTCCTGCCCCTGGATCAGTGTGAACTGGATGTGGGATTTGGGACCGGGGCGGACCAGCTCTTCTTAGTTTCCCCTCTTACCATCTGCCACGAGATCAACACCAACAGCCCATTCTTCGACCTGTCGCAGCGATCGCTCATGAACGAGCAGTTTGAGATTGTCGTCATCTTGGAGGGCATCGTGGAGACAACCGGTTAGAGCAGACAGTTATTTTTCTTTTCCTAATCCCTCTTAATACACTTGTTTTTTTCCCCCTGTGGAATAGTGCATTTCTCAATAATGCTAAATTAAATACTAAGCAGAGTCTTAAATTATTAAAAAGAGCACGTCATATTTTTAGATTTTTTTTTCGAAATTCTGTTCTGTGCTTAATAGCCCACTTTTGTTTTCGACATATCTTTTTCTTCATCCCGCTCTCTGTCTCTGTGAAATACTCTTGTCTCTATTTTGTAGGTATGACATGTCAGGCGCGGACATCTTACACAGAGGACGAGGTCTTGTGGGGCCATCGTTTCCTCCCCGTCATGTCACTGGAAGAGGGCTTCTTCAGAGTTGACTACTCCCAATTTCACAACACTTTTGAGGTCCCCACTCCTCCCTATAGTGTCAAGGAGCAAGAGGAAAAGTCATCCCTGACCTCTCCAAAGCCCTTACCTGTAGCACACACCCCGACCTCCCCACTGTTGGGTAACGGAGGCCGTGGAGGCCGCAGAGAAAGGCTCCCGTCTGCTGATTACCCGGACCCGGTGGATGACCAAGTGACCAGATTGCCCAGCAAACTCCAACGCATGAGCTCCTCCAAGGAGGAGCATCTCTGGTTGGGGCTGAAGGCTGGGCCGGCCTTACCTGGGGGGAAGGCCTCCAGCACAGGAGACCTGCCGCTCAGTATCCAGAGGCTGAGATCCAGCTCCATCCCTGCTGCTCGGCATGGAAATCCAGAGGAGCAAGTTCAGCTTTTGGCTTTGGATGGAGATGTTGAGGAGGAGGTGGAGAAACACAGACTGCCAGCAGCTGTTAGTACCATCATCCCAACATCAGTCCAGGTCTCCTTAGTAGGAAGTCGACCAGAAGATAATCTGCCTCCGAAACTTCGGCGGATGAATGCTGACTTTTACCTCTAAGACTAAGAAACACTGACAATTGAATCAGGCTTCATGGGCATTGCTAATCGACTACTGTGACTTCTATTTTTTTCTTCCCAGTATTTTAAAATTTACTTACTGGCTCAGTAACAGGTTCTGTAATAAGTTGTCTGTTACCACAAACAGGACGCCGATAAGCCATCCATCCGCTCATACTGTGAGTCATTTTTCAGAGATCACCACCTGTGCCCCTCCCACTGACCTCTGACAGCTTTTGTCATTCACTTTTTGCTCTAAACTAACAGAAAAGGGTTCACTGTTTTGAAACATGAAATGAAACAGTTGCTTTGGAAGACAGCTTAGTGTTTCGTGATGCCTAAGATGCTTAAATTAACTATTTTGTTTCATTTGGTTTTTCAGATATATATTCCATTCACTGAAATGCTTGAAGCACTTATTTAAGCTGTTGCTTTATGAAGTTATTCTGCGTTTTGAAACGTATAACATACTGAAGGTCACATTTACTGGACAGTGGAGACTCATCACTTCAGCAAATGATTCAAAAATCTCAAATTCCTTTAAACCATTTCAGAAATATTTGAAATAATGATTGAAATGAAACAATTCATTTAGAAATTTTTTAATATTTTAAAATGTTTGAAACACTAAATGAATAAACAAAGTGGTTTGGGGAATAGTTTCAAAATGTTTACAGCACTGGTGCCATCCATTGGATGGTGGACATTCTTTAGCTCTGCAAAAATCTCAACACTATGAAAGAAAGTGTGGAGAAAGTGGAGATCCATTGTTAAAGAGAAACACGTCGTCTCCACTCGAACTACACCAGAAACACTTTACCGCCACGCTTGGAATGAAAAAATAGCTGAATCAAAGCCATAGAAATCTGAGCAAAGGGATTTTTGTGCCAGTAGAGCACCACTTTCTCCACCGTCTGCAGTTTAGACCTTTCTCAAGTGAAGTGCAAATTTTTTGCAAAAGAAGAATCGCTGAAGATACCTTAACACTAACTGAAGCTTTTGAAAAAGATTCAGTCTTTTGAAATGCTTAATTAAATAATTCAGGCATGAGAATTCCATGAGACCGACGTCCTGCATCGCTTCCTGTCCTTTCTGTGTGGAGTTTGCATGTTCTCCCCGTGTCTGCGTGGGTTCTCTCCAGGTGCTCCGGCGTCCTCCCACATCTAAAGATGTGCAGGTTAGGTGAATTGGAAACTTTAAATTGACTGTAGGTGTGTGTGAGTGAGTGAGTGAATGTGTTTGTTTCTATATGTGGCCCTGCAACAGAATGGCGTCCTGTCCAGGGTGTACCCTGCCTCACACCCTATGATAACTGCTGGGATAGAAAATTGATGGATGGTGTCCTGCTATAATTAAATCACTTAATTATTAGTAGACGTAGTTAGTTTTTGGCCAATCACCTTTAACCCTGTGAGGTCCAAGGGCATTTTTTGGACAGTTCACTCGCCTGGCATAAATGGTTTATTATTGCTGTTAACAGCTCTCTCTACATCCCACAGTCACGTTTTATGTCTCTTTTTTTCAGGACAACCTGTGCTTTCATAATATATATGCTTTTGTTGTGTTTTATAAGTGTAATAAAAAAAGTGGTATCACTTCCTGTTCCGGTGCACAGCGGTGTTTTGCTGTATCTGTTAATTTTGGCTCTCTGTTGGGACTGTTTACACAGAGACTGCTACCTGCTGCTTTGGACTTTGAACTAATAGTCTTTTTCAAGACTTTTTTACTTTTTTACCTTTTTATTTTTTTTTTTTTTACTTTTTTACTTGACTCTACTGGTGGTCGGCTCTCACTGCGGTATTGTATCACTTCTTGTTCCGGAGCACAGCGGTGTTTTTCTGTATCTGTTAGCTGTTTGATCTGCGCAGTTAGATTGATCTAGTTATCTAGATTACGATTTGTTTCCCAGTGTAATCTTTACGTGCCTTAACTAAAGCACTCCTTCTGCTGAATCACCTCTAAATTATTTACACATTATTCGCTTTGCGTGTTTTTAGGAATCCGCTAGCTTAGCGTAGCTACTAGCTCTTAGCCGATTTAGCATGGCGGCTTCTCCTGTCTCTCCCGCACTTTTCTGCTCTGGGTGTGAAATGTTTAGTTATTCCTCGGCCTCCTTTAGCAGTAATGGTACTTGTAATAAGTGTAGCTTATTCGTAGCTTTGGAGGCCAGGCTGGGCGAATTGGAGACTCGGCTCCGCACCGTGGAAAATTCTACAGCTAGCAAGGCCCCTGTAGTCGGTGCGGACCAAGGTAGCTTAGCCGCCGTTAGTTCCCCCCTGGCAGATCCCGAGCAGCCGGGAAAGCAGGCCGACTGGGTGACTGTGAGGAGGAAGCGTAGCCCTAAACAGAAGCCCCGTGTACACCGCCAACCCGTTCACATCTTTAACCGTTTTTCCCCACTCGACGATACACCCGCCGAGGATCAAACTCTGGTTATTGGCGACTCTGTTTTGAGAAATGTGAAGTTAGCGACACCAGCAACCATAGTCAATTGTCTTCCGGGGGCCAGAGCAGGCGACATTGAAGGAAATTTGAAACTGCTGGCTAAGGCTAAGCGTAAATTTGGTAAGATTGTAATTCACGTCGGCAGTAATGACACCCGGTTACGCCAATCGGAGGTCACTAAAATTAACATTGAATCGGTGTGTAACTTTGCAAAAACAATGTCGGACTCTGTAGTTTTCTCTGGGCCCCTCCCCAATCAGACCGGGAGTGACATGTTTAGCCGCATGTTCTCCTTGAATTGCTGGCTGTCTGAGTGGTGTCCAAAAAATGAGGTGGGCTTCATAGATAATTGGCAAAGCTTCTGGGGAAAACCTGGTCTTGTTAGGAGAGACGGCAGCCATCCCACTTTGGATGGAGCAGCTCTCATTTCTAGAAATCTGGCCAATTTTCTTAAATCCTCCAAACCGTGACTATCCAGGGTTGGGACCAGGAAGCAGAGTTGTAGTCTTACACACCTCTCTGCAGCTTCTCTCCCCCTGCCATCCCCTCATTACCCCATCCCCGTAGAGACGGTGCCTGCTCCCAGACTACCAATAACCAGCAAAAATCTATTTAAGCATAAAAATTCAAAAAGAAAAAATAATATAGCACCTTCAACTGCACCACAGACTAAAACAGTTAAATGTGGTCTATTAAACATTAGGTCTCTCTCTTCTAAGTCCCTGTTGGTAAATGATATAATAATTGATCAACATATTGATTTATTCTGCCTAACAGAAACCTGGTTACAGCAGGATGAATATGTTAGTTTAAATGAGTCAACACCCCCGAGTCACACTAACTGTCAGAATGCTCGTAGCACGGGCCGGGGTGGAGGATTAGCAGCAATCTTCCATTCCAGCTTATTAATTAATCCAAAACCCAGACAGAGCTTTAATTCATTTGAAAGCTTGTCTCTTAGTCTTGTCCATCCAAATTGGAAGTCCCAAAAACCAGTTTTATTTGTTATTATCTATCGTCCACCTGGTCGTTACTGTGAGTTTCTCTGTGAATTTTCAGACCTTTTGTCTGACTTAGTGCTTAGCTCAGATAAGATAATTATAGTGGGCGATTTTAACATCCACACAGATGCTGAGAATGACAGCCTCAACACTGCATTTAATCTATTATTAGACTCTATTGGCTTTGCTCAAAAAGTAAATGAGTCCACCCACCACTTTAATCATATCTTAGATCTTGTTCTGACTTATGGTATGGAAATAGAAGACTTAACAGTATTCCCTGATAACTCCCTTCTGTCTGATCATTTCTTAATAACATTTACATTTACTCTGATGGACTACCCAGCAGTGGGGAATAAGTTTCATTACACTAGAAGTCTTTCAGAAAGCGCTGTAACTAGGTTTAAGGATATGATTCCTTCTTTATGTTCTCTAATGCCATATACCAACACAGTGCAGAGTAGCTACCTAAACTCTGTAAGGGAGATAGAGTATCTCGTCAATAGTTTTACATCCTCATTGAAGACAACTTTGGATGCTGTAGCTCCTCTGAAAAAGAGAGCTTTAAATCAGAAGTGTCTGACTCCGTGGTATAACTCACAAACTCGTAGCTTAAAGCAGATAACCCGTAAGTTGGAGAGGAAATGGCGTCTCACTAATTTAGAAGATCTTCACTTAGCCTGGAAAAAGAGTCTGTTGCTCTATAAAAAAGCCCTTCGTAAAGCTAGGACATCTTTCTACTCATCACTAATTGAAGAAAATAAGAACAACCCCAGGTTTCTTTTCAGCACTGTAGCCAGGCTGACAAAGAGTCAGAGCTCTATTGAGCTGAGTATTCCATTAACTTTAACTAGTAATGACTTCATGACTTTCTTTGCTAACAAAATTTTAACTATTAGAGAAAAAATTACTCATAACCATCCCAAAGACGTATCGTTATCTTTGGCTGCTTTCAGTGATGCCGGTATTTGGTTAGACTCTTTCTCTCCGATTGTTCTGTCTGAGTTATTCTCATTAGTTACTTCATCCAAACCATCAACATGTTTATTAGACCCCATTCCTACCAGGCTGCTCAAGGAAGCCCTACCATTATTTAATGCTTCGATCTTAAATATGATCAATCTATCTTTGTTAGTTGGCTATGTACCACAGGCTTTTAAGGTGGCAGTAATTAAACCATTACTTAAAAAGCCATCACTTGACCCAGCTATCTTAGCTAATTATAGGCCAATCTCCAACCTTCCTTTTCTCTCAAAAATTCTTGAAAGGGTAGTTGTAAAACAGCTAACTGATCATCTGCAGAGGAATGGTCTATTTGAAGAGTTTCAGTCAGGTTTTAGAATTCATCATAGTACAGAAACAGCATTAGTGAAGGTTACAAATGATCTTCTTATGGCCTCGGACAGTGGACTCATCTCTGTGCTTGTTCTGTTAGATCTCAGTGCTGCTTTTGATACTGTTGACCATAAAATTTTATTACAGAGATTAGAGCATGCCATAGGTATTAAAGGCACTGCGCTGCGGTGGTTTGAATCATATTTGTCTAATAGATTACAATTTGTTCATGTAAATGGGGAATCTTCTTCACAGACTAAAGTTAATTATGGAGTTCCACAAGGTTCTGTGCTAGGACCAATTTTATTCACTTTATACATGCTTCCCTTAGGCAGTATTATTAGACGGTATTGCTTAAATTTTCATTGTTACGCAGATGATACCCAGCTTTATCTATCCATGAAGCCAGAGGACACACACCAATTAGCTAAACTGCAGGATTGTCTTACAGACATAAAGACATGGATGACCTCTAATTTCCTGCTTTTAAACTCAGATAAAACTGAAGTTATTGTACTTGGCCCCACAAATCTTAGAAACATGGTGTCTAACCAGATCCTTACTCTGGATGGCATTACCCTGACCTCTAGTAATACTGTGAGAAATCTTGGAGTCATTTTTGATCAGGATATGTCATTCAAAGTGCATATTAAACAAATATGTAGGACTGCTTTTTTGCATTTACGCAATATCTCTAAAATCAGAAAGGTCTTGTCTCAGAGTGATGCTGAAAAACTAATTCATGCATTTATTTCCTCTAGGCTGGACTATTGTAATTCATTATTATCAGGTTGTCCTAAAAGTTCCCTAAAAAGCCTTCAGTTAATTCAAAATGCTGCAGCTAGAGTACTGACGGGGACTAGAAGGAGAGAGCATATCTCACCCATATTGGCCTCTCTTCATTGGCTTCCTGTTAATTCTAGAATAGAATTTAAAATTCTTCTTCTTACTTATAAGGTTTTGAATAATCAGGTCCCATCTTATCTTAGGGACCTCGTAGTACCATATTACCCCAATAGAGCGCTTCGCTCTCAGACTGCAGGCTTACTTGTAGTTCCTAGGGTTTGTAAGAGTAGAATGGGAGGCAGAGCCTTCAGCTTTCAGGCTCCTCTCCTGTGGAACCAGCTCCCAATTCAGATCAGGGAGACAGACACCCTCTCTACTTTTAAGATTAGGCTTAAAACTTTCCTTTTTGCTAAAGCTTATAGTTAGGGCTGGATCAGGTGACCCTGAACCATCCCTTAGTTATGCTGCTATAGACGTAGACTGCTGGGGGGTTCCCATGATGCACTGTTTCTTTTTCTTTTTGCTCTGTATGCACCACTCTGCATTTAATCATTAGTGATCGATCTCTGCTCCCCTCCACAGCATGTCTTTTTCCTGGTTCTCTCCCTCAGCCCCAACCAGTCCCAGCAGAAGACTGCCCCTCCCTGAGCCTGGTTCTGCTGGAGGTTTCTTCCTGTTAAAAGGGAGTTTTTCCTTCCCACTGTAGCCAAGTGCTTGCTCACAGGGGGTCGTTTTGACCGTTGGGGTTTTACATAATTATTGTATGGCCTTGCCTTACAATATAAAGCGCCTTGGGGCAACTGTTTGTTGTGATTTGGCGCTATATAAAAAAAATTGATTGATTGATTGATAATAAAGGTTTACAATCAGAAATAAGAAAGGAAAAAGTAAAGCGGCAAATTTTCCACACACATTTATTCAAAACATACAGCAAACTATAATAAACAACTGTTTTGACACTTTATAAAGGTAATTTGAGGTCTTGTGTGAAAGACTGTACAACAAAAACAAACAAACACACACAAATGCACATTTTGAACAATATATACAAAATGGTCTATGCGTTTGTCTTCATCTCAAAGCAAATTCTGTCTACTATTACACAAAGGTTACATCACAAACGTCTACTTCTACTGTGCTTTGGGATGTTCTGTGCTGCTCCTAAAGCAGCTTTCATTCACACTTTGGCCCATTTTGGCTCCTTACAGTCTGAGGAGTGGCCCTCCCCTCACTCCATTGATATGGTAAACAGTGTTTTACGCCGAAAAAGCAACAGAGTTATCCAGTAACATTCACGTGCAAACTAGTGGAGCAATCCTGATAGTTACACACTGTTTGTTTGAGCATGTGAGATTGTCAGAGGCTCTCCGTCTGCTTCAGTGATGCGTAATGGCGCAGGGCGCATTGGAGGCCAATAGTATGTACTCATTGGAGCACCCAGGGGGCTATTCAAATGGGCCAACTAGTAACATATCACTCCTGAAAACGATCTTTGGCTTTTCACGTGAGGTAAATCTGCCCTACGATTGGATTTTGGAAAACCATGTGATGGTGAACCAATTCTGACTGAACACAACATTGCACACATCATCACACAGCTTCTATGAGGAGTACAAAGATGGCCGATGGCTGGCTCGAAAGTCCACGGAGTTAACGTTTCAGCAAAAAAAGTAAGTTTCTATCTCATATCATTAAAAAGTTATTTATGATTCATAAAGCTTGGTCTTAGCCGTCGTATACGACGGTGTCGGCCCCAGAGGATTAAGGGTTAATCATCTTGTGCGATGTCATGTCAGTTGATCGCACTTAGATGACATCATGGTAGATGACTGCTGCTGTTATGCTGATTGGCCAAAACCTAAAAATCTGAATTATTCAGCACCAGTTAAAAACTGCATCCCCACTCCAATAGAAACAGCAGAACTATCTCAGGGAAACTGACCTGTGAGGAATTCTTATGCTGGATAATTGCTTTGCAACAGGAATCTTTTTAAAAAACTGCTTACTATGGCTAAGGCTGCTTACTATGGCTAAGGCTATGGTTGCAAATTGCGACATCTAGAGGACAGCGGGAATCCCTTGGTTCTCGTAAGCGAAACAACTGATTTTTGAAACACCTGAATCACAATGAAAACTTAGCTTCAGAAAGTAACTATTCTGAAAGCTGAAGTCCTGAATGAACCAACTGCATTACAAACCGACAAGATGGTGATGTCTAGTGGACAGTGGGGACCCTCTCTCCCCCCCTCCCAAATGAATTTATGGTTACGCTCCTGTGATGGAGGCAATTTCCCCCCAACTTCCTAAAATTCCTGATGCAAAAATTAAGGGTGATATTTATTTTGCACTCACCTGTACTGTGTTTTATTAAAGCTCATGTGAGTTCTACTCGTTGGTGCTGTGTTTGCATGGGTGACCAGATGTAATCACAGATCAGCTTTGGACAACCAGCATTATATTTAACCATATTTGGAGTTTGCAGGGATGCTGGCTTCAGGAGCCAAATGTGTTAATACTATTAAAATGGCAAGAAAATAAAATTCATATTGCACCTGCAAAAAATAAAGACTTTGAAACCGGTTGAGAGTGTCTATTCAAAGAGTTGTGAGTTGTGTATTTGTTCCATGTTTGATGCATTTTCGTGACATTTCCTTCTTTCAGGAAAGCCTCAGTTTAAAGAGGGATAGTGTTCAGAATTAGAAGCAGAAATCCCATTTTATCCCACAACATTAGTTCCACCACACTCTCTGCAGTCCTTTAACCTCCTCAGATAATTTTTAAGACATTTGTCTTGAAGCAGACACAAGTGCACCGATGTGACGGCCAACACGGACGTGCTTTTGAGTTTTGCCTGTAGATGACTATTTTGCAGACATTCCACATCTGAGCATATTAGTCATCCTGCACAGAACAGCTGCACTTAAGTGATCTCTGTCCATCTAAAGATAAATATAACGCTGATGGATGATGGACAGAAGAAACAGACAGTCCAGGCCTTATACTGCATGATGAAATTCTATTTAGTTGGTTTTATCTGTAATAGATTACTCTATCTTTCACGTCAGTGACATTGAAGGTCAATGCGACCATCAAAGGCACAAATCTGACATTTGAATTAAGATATACTATGTCATTTTCTTGAACTGTATACAAACCAGACATTACTGAAAAAAGAGCCTTCAATTACATTAACCTAAAAATGCTGTACCTTATGCATTTTCTGTTAAACTGATGTTACGGCTATAAATGTTTAAGAAATATCTGACAAAGAACAGTAAAGATGGACATTAATGGAGTATAGTGCATATTACAGTGATTTATGGGAGGTGATGGTCTAGTGGTTAAGCGTTGGGCTTGAGACCAGAGGATCCTCGGTTCAAATCCCAGCCTGACTGGAAAATCATGAAGGTCCCTTGGGCAAGGTCCTTAATCCCCTAGTTGCTCCCGGTGTTTAGTGAGCGCCTTGTATGGCAGCAGCCTGACATCGGGGTGAATGTGAGGCATTATTGTAAAGCGTTTTGAGCATCTGATGCAGATGGAAAAGCGCTATTTAAATGCAGTCCAGTTACCATTTATTTTCATGTAATTATATATATATATATATATATATATATATATATATACACACACACACACATTTTTTTTTTTTACTTTTGTGTTTTGTTTGTTTAACTATAAAATGATTTTGGATTGCAGAGTATAATCTACACCAGAGGGTGCAATACAAATAAAGATTATTATTATAACTATTTCAGTAGTCACTATGCTTGTACATGCTTTAAGTAAAAAAGAAAAAAAATCTATATTTTATTTTCATATGATTGCCTATAATCCCACATTTATAATATTTTTTCAAGTCAGTGTGTGTGTGTGTGGGGGGGGGGGGGGTGTTTTAAAGTGCCTTCCCTGTAATAGACTGCCCCCCCCCAACCCCCTCCCAACCCATAAATAGAATCATTCGGTTTGGAAAATGAATAAATGAACAATAGAAAAAAGTACAAAGTTAAAGCCGCAAGATACATTCTGACTCTCGAAGGTGTAAAATTGTCAATGTTTCCACATTTAAAGTCATCAGTTTAAGATATGTTGACTTTTAAATTCAGAATTGAGACACAAAGTTAAACCTTATTTGTCAAAATTGAGATTAAAATCTCCATCTTTAGTGAAAAGTAATCTTTTGAGTTTTAAGTCATAATTTGGAAAGACAAAATTGAACTTTTGACTTAAACATAAATGAGAAAATTGAAAACTCAAGTTTTTCAAATCATAATTATGAGACAAGTAAAAAAAAAAAGTATGGGTTGAAAAGTATGTTATGAAAAGTAAAAATGCTGACATTTTAAGATACAAGTACCACTTAATACAAAAGCTGAGTTATGGTAAATGGACTGCATTTATGTAGCACTTTTCCATCTGTATCAGAAGCTCAAAGCACTTTACAATGATGCCTCCCATTCACCCATTCACACTCACATGTCAGGGTGCTGCCATGCAAGGCGCCCACTACACAGCGGAAGCAACTAGAGAATAAGGACCTTGCCCAAGGGCCCTTAGCAATTTTCCGGTTTGGCCGGATTTTGACTAGAGGATCCTCTGGTCTGAAGTTTAACCACTAGAGCATCACCTCCCCTTTTATTTTATAGTCATCGGGGTATATATCAAGTTCAAATTTCAATTTTTTATTAAAAAAAATTAAAACTCAGTCCTTGCACATCATCATTTTAAGGCATAAAGTAAAAAAAAAAAAGTTTAATATTCAAAGCGAAAAATCATTAATTTTCTATACCTGCTTACTCCAATCAAGGCTCACAGGGGGCTGGAGCCAATCCCAGCAGACACAAGACAAGACTGTCGAAGTGCCACAGAGGCAAACAAATTCATCCGCAATCATACATACAACCAATTTGGAGTTTCCAGTTTAACCAACCTGAATGCTTTTGGAGGTGGGAGAAGAAGGAGGGAACCCACATGAACACCATGCAAACTCCACACAGAAAGGAGCAGGTGGGAATCGAACCCATGACCTTCTTGCTGTGAGGCAACAGTGCTTACCACTAAGTCACAGTGCTGTCAAAGTGAAACCTAAGATGAAAAGTAAAAAAATTACTGAGCTCAAATTTGGAACTTTTTGCCATTAAGCAAAAAAAAAAAAAAAATGATAAAAGTAACACATTGGACTTAATAGAAAGTGACAAACATTACTTTTGAAGTCATGATTATCATATTAAGCATGAAAAAAAAAGAACTCTTAGGATACTAAGTGAAGCCTTTTGAGTTTATGAAATCCTGCTGAGAAAATCTCCAGACTTCTCTTCCATTTAAAGTGTTTGGCAGTGTCGGGGTTCCTTTATTTTCTCAGAGCTCCAGCCATCGTGGGTGCGCTTGGATGCTGCCACAGCAGAGTGTGCGACTGACGCTTCCGCGCGTCTGCTTCGTGATCGCATCACACATCCAGTGTGACCAGCTGCTCATCCATAATCAATGAGCACACACTGGAAAAAAAAAACAAAAAAGTCGCTTCTTTGAAGCCTTGTGAGCTTAAATTGTCTGGAACGCAAAGATATCACTCTGCGACACTTTGACCTTTCTGACGTTACTTACAAGGCAGCGAGCCCATATCTATGAGTCAACATCACTTTGAAACAGTTGGCTTTGAATTTTTGAAACACACTTCCTTTTAAAAAAACAGGAACATTATAAAGCATAAATCCATTAAAAAAAGAAAGAAAGAAAGAAATTAAATGTCTTAGAGAAGACTTTCAGGAGCTGTTTGAGTTATGACATTTGATTGGACAGGAAAGTCCAAATGGCCGTTGGTGTTGAATTATCCTTTTGATCACTGTGACGGCGCACATCAGGCAGAATTTCCATGTGCGGTTAGCTGTGTTGTGCCCACAGGCTCGCTCTGGGCAGTGAGGTAAATGTCGCTCTGCTCAACTCTGCAGAATCTCATTGTCTTTGGTTTGTTTTCATCCCAAGTCTCTGCAGCTGCAGCTCGGGAAGACAAGGGGTTTGATGACTCAAAAAGATACAAATCTTACTTTAAAGCTACAGTAGGATTTAGCAACATCTAGCATCTCAAAATGCAAAAGACAAGAGTACGCGTGTCCCTTTTGGGCTACTGTGCCAACAGGGTGGACTTCATGAGGAGGTCCGCTCCCATGTAGATATGAAGGGCTCATTCTCAGCTTAAGACACACTGAGTTGTTGTTGCAGATAATTAATTATACACTAATTAACAGATATAATGAACTGAGCACTGATGACATCAGTGCAGGGAACAAACAGCTAGATGAGTTCACATATCTTTAAATCAGAGTTTTCTAAACAGGCCAAGGTTAGAAATCATGTTAGATCCATCCGTGAGGCTAAAGTATCTGTGATTGTTAGTAATCAGGCAGCAGAGCACAATACGCAAAAAAGCAGTAACATGTGGCCAAACAACTCCAAAAGGGACGGGTGACGAAAATGCTGAAACACAGGAACAAAAGTATGGGTCGGCAATGAGGAATCACTAGGAGATAATGTCGATAGACTTACAATGGAACGTTCAACATACTGGCACTAAGGAACATAACAGATGGGCTTAAATACACGAGGGGAACCATTACTACAATAACAAACAGGTGGGCTCTAAATGGAAGTGAAGCAAATGAAAAAGGGATAACGGAACGTGATGTCAAAGTAAAACAAGAAGCGAGGGAGAAGACGGGCAACACCAGCCAAGTCATGGCAGCAGTTGGCTATCAATGCAATATTCTATTTCTGCTAATAAACAACCCTAAATCCAATGAAGTGTAGCTTTAAGTATACTCAACAAAAATATAAACGCAACACTTTTGGTTTTGCTCCCATTTTGTATGAGATGAACTCAAAGAACTAAAACTTTTTCCACATACACAAGATCACCATTTCTCTCAAATATTGTTCACAAACCAGTCTAAATCTGTGATAGTGAGCACTTCTCCTTTGCTGAGATAATCCATCCCACCTCACAGGTGTGCCATATCAAGATGCTGATTAGACACCATGATTAGTGCACAGGTGGGCCTTAGACTGCCCACAATAAAAGGCCACTCTGAAAGGTGCAGTTTTATCACACAGCACAATGCCACAGATGTCGCAAGATTTGAAGGAGCGTGCAATTGGCATGCTGACAGCAGGAATGTCAACCAGAACTGTTGCTCGTGTATTGAATGTTCATTTCTCTACCATAAGCCGTCTCCAAAGGCGTTTCAGAGAATTTGGCAGTACATCCAACCAGCCTCACAACCGCAGACCACGTGTAACCACACCAGCCCATGACCTCCACATCCAGCATGTTCACCTCCAAGATCGTCTGAGACCAGCCACTCGGACAGCTGCTGAAACAATCGGTTTGCATAACCAAAGAATTTCTGCACAAACTGTCAGAAACTGTCTCAGGGAAGCTCATCTGCATGCTCGTCGTCCTCATCGGGGTCTTGACCTGACTCCAGTTCGTCGTCGTAACCGATTTGAGTGGACAAATGCTCACATTCGCTGCCGTTTGGCACGTTGGAGAGGTGTTCTCTTCACGGATGATGCGAAGGAGATGTGTTGCACTGCATGAGGCAAATGGTGGTCACACCAGATACTGACTGGTATCCCCCCCCCAATAAACCAAAACTGCACCTTTCAGAGTGGCCTTTTATTGTGGGCAGTCTAAGGCACACCTGTGCACTAATCATGGTGTCTAATCAGCATCTTGATATGGCACACCTGTGAGGTGGGATGGATTATCTCAGCAAAGGAGAAGTGCTCACTATCACAGATTTCGTCTGGTTTGTGAACAATATTTGAGGGAAATGGTGATATTGTGTATGTGGAAAAAGTTTTAGATCTTTGAGTTCATCTCATACAAAATGGGAGCAAAACCAAAAGTGTTGCATTTATATTTTTGTTGAGTATACCTTCAAGTTCAGCAAACAGTTAATACACATAATCAAGGACGAGTGATCGGGAATAAAGGTCAATCGGGATGTCAGGATTGTCCAGATCCAGAAAATGGTCTGGATCTGGTGGACAAAATATATTATCAGACATGCCTGGACTAAGGACTAGAAATTAAATAAATGGGACTGTGGGACCTTAGATGATGTATGAGCTCCACTGAGTGTCTTTCTACTAATTAATGGATTATGGACTTATATTTTCTGGAGTATAAATTGTATCTTCTTTTTTCTTTTTACAAGTTTGGGAGGTCCAGTGACCTCCTAACTTTAAAAAATAAAAAAAAATAAAAAATCAATGTTCCTTGTGATAAATAATAATAATGATTTATCTAGGGCTTCCCAGTAAACAAAGTTCAACATAAACTCCAATAATAAAAGAATAGATGCCAACAATAAAAAATACACTACAACAATGCACAAAATTCCAAATTACTCTCATTCATTCATCTTCAACTGCTTATCCTGGACCGGGTTGTGGGAAATTCCAAATTCAAGAGCTGATAATACAGAAAAAGGCATGTATACTTCAGAAAGTACTGTACTCTCTTGGCCTGTTCAAGGTGTCAAATCAAAATCAAATCAAATCAATTTTATTTATATAGCGCCAAATCACAACAACAGCTGCCCCAAGGCGCTTTATATTGCAAGGCAAAAGCCATACAATAATCACAGAAAAACCCCAACGGTCAAAACGACCCCCTATGAGCAAGCACTTGGTGACAGTGAAGGAAAAACTCCCTTTTAACAGGAAAAAACCTCCAGCAGAACCAGGCTCAGGGAGGGGCAGTCTTCTGCTGGGACTGGTTGGGGCTGAGGGAGAGAACCAGGAAAAAGACATGCTGTGGAAGGGAGCAGAGATCAATCACTAATGATTAAATGCAGAGTGGTACATACAGAGCAAAAAGAGAAAGAAACACTCAGTGCATCATGGGAACCCCCCAGCAGTCTAAGTCTCTAGCAGCATAACTAAGGGATGGTTCAGGGTCACCTGATCCAGCCCTAACTATAAGATTTAGCAAAAAGGAAAGTTTTAAGCCTAATCTTAAAAGTAGAGAGGGTGTCTGTCTCCCTGATCTGAATTGGGAGCTGATTCCACAGGAGAGGAGCCTGAAAGCTGAAGGCTCTGCCTCCCATTCTACTCTTACAAACCCTAGGAACTACAAGTAAGCCTGCAGTCTGAGAGCGAAGCGCTCTATTGGGGTGATATGGTACTATGAGGTCCCTAAGATAAGATGGGACCTGATTATTCAAAACCTTATAAGTAAGAAGAAGAATTTTAAATTCTATTCTAGAATTAACAGGAAGCCAATGAAGAGAGGCCAATATGGGTGAGATATGTTCTCTCCTTCTAGTCCCTGTCAGTACTCTAGCTGCAGCATGTCACCTGCCTCTCAACCAGTGATGGCTGAGATAGGCTCCAGCTTAAATGGAATAAACACATTTAGAAAATGGATGGATGGAATTATTCTCTTGATGAGCTGAAGTAAGTTGTGGATTTCCAATGGATGTGAAACATCCTCTAAAAATGGTTTAATGTGCTCCTTCACTATGATGAGCCCAGAACGGAGCGGCGGGTTTGGAATTGTTTTTGGTGAGAGAGAACTCAACATGTGGCAGCCTGATTACCAGTGCCGTCACTCCATCACGCAGTGTCAGGATCTTATTACACAGCTCTGCTTTGGAATCCCAGTTGGGTTTTCCTTCCAAGACTTTTCCAGAGCTCTGGATTACAATCACGGGATACAAAAATCACTCTGTGCACATCACGTAAAGGTGGATTCAGTAATTGTCTCCACAGGGCTTCCCAAGTTGGAAATGGAAGAAATCCTGAGCCGAGTTACATGACTGGAAATTTATAAGCGTGCTCATCCCTCTTGTGAAGAGTGATCATATAATAAATATTTGATTGATCCTTTAATAAGTGAAATGAGCTTCTCAGGCAAGACGTTCGGGTCTCAATGGGAATCTTCAGAACACAGCACAAAACAGATGACCTCAATATTTTAGATATATGTCACATTATGCCTGAAAGTCATTTTTTTACAGTGAGACACAAGCAACACACATGTTAGTGCACGTACGGAACCTGCACCAACGGTAGTCTTTAAATATGAAATATATGACATGGATGCACAAGTAGGTACCAGCAAGTGGGAGACAGAACTGTGGTATTTTACTTAACAGGCACATCAAAGTTGTTGTTTTTTAACTCATCTAGTGCGTCATAGTTAGCCACCATCTAAACATTTAACTTGTCAAATTACAAGATGAAAGCTTTTGTTTTTGAGTTATAGCTTACACAAGCTGATTCTTATCAGCGCTTTTTTTTTTTTTTTTTAACAGCAAAATTATCAGAATTGTAAGCAATGCAGAAGTTTAAAGGGGAACAGATAAAGAACCCATGGAACCCCCTGTCCACATAGGTTGTGGTTGGCTTCCCGATAGAAAAAAATTAGCAACACGGCAACCTCGCGTAATAATCACCAACTCCGCTGAAATCCGACCTGCAAGTATACATTGTCATCCTGCAGGGCACCACCCGCCATCTGGAGTGTCACGATCATTGGGATGATTGGGAACAAAATTTTCGACTGTTCAAAATGTTGACGCGATCCATTATCCTAAAGATCCTGAGGCAGAGCGACAAGCAGGCGGCAAAATATCCCATCCTGTGAATGAGTGTCACCAGTGGCAAGGTACCTGCCACCTTCAGCTCCGCCCCTTTTTGTGGCCTTGGACGATTCCCTATTTGTATCTCACTGTTTGAAAACCACTGGTCTAACGGATATCGCACGGACAATACAAAGTTTGTTTTTTTAAACTGATCTGGTGCATCAGTTAACCAGCTTCTTATAACTTCACCCTAATTATGTGCTCTTTTAATTTGATGATTTACAAAATGATACCATGTATTGCTTTAGAATTACTGCTTACACATTCTGGCTGGGATGGATGAACCCACTCACACACTTAATCATCCTACCACCCTATGCAGTTACAGTATGAACGCAGTGAAAAGCTGAGAAATTTTCATTTTTATTACTTTTATAATAATAAAATTTGTGCGATGGCATCACCTTGATTCAAAGCAGTAGCGTGCAGTGGACTTCAAGGTGAATCTCATTCAAATCTTTCTGGCACACTCCCACACTCCATTTATGCTCCGAGCCTTTAATCAGGCGAGACCTTCACTGAGCATCACCGCCGTCATTATGTTGGAGGAGAAACAAAACATTGTAGCTGGAGCACCGGATAACTTCAGTTTGATAGAATTAAATGTTGCAAATGATTCATATCCATTCTTTCTCTGTCTAAATCAGTACAGCGAACTTTGATTGTATACAACCTTTTATGCAGAAAATGCATCTGGAACACTTTAGAATGAGATTAAAGTGAAGCAGCTGTGGCCCTAGACACCAGAATGAAAAAGTGACAATCAAACTCATTTCAAGCTACACATAACTTCAACCTGCTCCTGATTTCCGGGCCATACTAAAATACGAAATGGAGTGAAATGTGGACTGATAATCATCAAATGGGGGTAAAATGTAACGAAATGGAGCAGAGTGAACCAGACTGACTCCAAATAATTACTTTTATTTAACCCTATAACGCCAAGTATCATATTTGATACAGGATTTTCTGAGATGTCTGCTTCATCAGTGTGATATTTTCTCCCCAAAAAACCCATCGTATACAATGAGATACTTGTAGTGCACAGACAAACCACCAGATGTCAGTGTCTTATGCATCAGAGGGCCTTCAGATGAAACATTCATAGTGGCTACCTGAAACAGTAATTTCCCTAAGAAAATGCAGCATTTTATAGGTTTGAAATGTTATGTTTGCTCTGGATTTAAAATGGATGTTTTTATGCTAGAACGCCCAATGTAGCAAATATGATACAAATAAAAACTCATATATGCAAAAAAGTTTTTTTGTTTTTTTGTTTTTTTTTTTTAGGTGGGTTTGTTAAAAGGTCCAATAAAGACTCTTGTTTCAAAAAATTTGAATTTTCTGACAGTTATTTCACAGGGTGGGCTTTATAGGGTTAATTGTTTGGCTTTTGTTTTTTTTTGTTTTTTTTTGTGAGATGTGCTCAGTACATGTAGTCGGCGCAGGTCTGCCATCTGGTGTACAAGAGATGAAACTTCAGTCATTGGGTCAGTCTGCTCCATTTCATAACGTTTTACCCCCATTTCATTATCATCAGTCCCCATTTCATCCCATTTATGTTTATTTGAAATGGGACAATGCATATTAATGAACATAATTACATGTAAATATGACGGATTATAGCAGGATGCTAATTTCCATCCGTAGTCCTAGTTCACTAATAAAATTTAATAAAAGTACTTAATTGAGTCATATTTGGAGTCAGCCTGCTCCATTTCGCTACGTTTAACCCCCATTTCATGATTATCAGGCTCCATTTCATATTTTATTATAACCGTGATTTCCCACATGCATGCGATAAGATTCTTCCCTGCAACGATACCAGACATGCCCAGTAGATGGCAGAAGTACTATATGGTATTCGTAAAAACAAGATTGCTTTTTGTATTAATCTGGTGCATCAAAGTTAAAGTTTTAAACAGTTTATTGTTATATATCCTATCAAAGTGAAGATTATCACATTTGATGTTCTTGAGTTATGGTGATAATCTTGTTTCAATTTTAGTAAATTTATATTTATGTTTGTTTTTAAAGAAAACACAGGATATACGGTTGATTTCACAATATCCGAGACTATACACACATTTCCAGCAGATGGCAGAAGCACGATATGGTATTCGTAAAAACAAGATTGCTTTTTGTATTAATCTGGTGGATCAAAGTTAAAGTTTTAAACAGTTTATTGTTATATATCCTATCAAAGTGAAGATTATCACATTTGATGTTCTTGAGTTATGGTGATAATCTTGTTCCAATTTTAGTAAATTTATATTTATGTTTTTAAAGAAAATACAGGATATATGGTAGATTTCACAATATCCGAGACTACACACATTTCCAGCAGATGGCAGAAGTACAATATGGTATTTGTAAAAACAAGATTGCTTTTTGTATTAATCTGGTGCGTCAAAGTTAACGTTTTAATCAGTTTATTATGTTTTAAGTCCTTTCAAAGTCAAGAGTTACAAGATAATCACATTTAATGTGATAATCTTGTTCTAATTTTAGTAAATGTAGGATCTTTGGTAGATTTCACAGTATTCTAGACTATACCCACATTTCCTGGAAAATAATAAAAATATGCTTCTGGGCATAATTTCCAGTGTTTGCACAATAATGAATTAGAGAGGATTACTTTATTTAGACACATATTGTCATGTTATGGTTGGTTTAATCCTCAGATTTGATAAGCATCTGCCACATTTTCTTCAAGTTATACTTTAAACTTCCATTCTTCCTCAGCTTCATCCACCCATAGCATTTTGATGCAAATTCAATCCCGTGTTCTTTCCACTGGCCAGTGTTTCCGAGCAGTGTCCAGGTGTATCTGATCAAATTAGAGTTCTTCCAACGCAAGTAAATTTGATTAACTTTGCATACAGATTTATTCTGTTCAGTGCTGCGACAGCTGATTGAGCGATGGATGTTTCACACACACTAAATTTGATAAATAATTCAAACTTTTATTATACCCAGAAGCTAGGAAGCAAGTCCCACAAGAGTTTTTATTATTATTATTATTTTTTTTTTTTTTTTTGAAGGAGACAATGGAGGCTGCTGCAGTGATTGTAAGGACTTGGGTGCTTGTGGCCATGTGCTGTGACCTACAGTTCTTTCCAAAGGCAAAGATGACACCCCCTCTTCCAAAATTCACATAGCTGAAAAAGACCAACTCTCCCATCCTTTGTGACATCATAATATCACAAATTCAACAAAAGAAGCTTGGAGGTGAGAGGTACTGTAAAGACGAATGGGCAAAACTGCCCAAAGATAAGTGCACCGAGCTTGTAGCATCATATTCAAGAAGACTTAAGGCTGTAATTGAGCAAAGAGCATGAGTACTTATGTACATGCTATTTCTTAGTTTTTTATTTTTATGAAATTTGCAAAAAGTTAAAAAAAAATTTTCTTGTCATTATGGGGTGTTGTGAGTAGAATTTTGAGGGGAAAAAAAATTATTTAATCCATTTTGGAATAAGGCTGTAACATAAAATATGGAAAAAGTGAAGCACTGTGAATACTTTCTGGATGCACCGTGCACGTCCACAGAAAGCACGCGATTGCATCTTGTTTCTGCATTTTAACCAGATGGTGGGTCAAAATTCTGCAGTTTTTGAACAAGACCAATTTTGACCATATTGACAAGATAAAAGGGTGATTTCAAAAAACAAAATTATAGTTGTCCTGTTGGGAGCGTGGGTGCTCACTATCTGTCCACATCTGTCTCATGTCCCCTGTCTGTCTTTAAGGTTTGCCGTTTGCCTTTTGTCTTTGTCGGTCATCCGTGTGTGTCCCTCTTGTGGTTCGTCCTGGGCAGTGTTGCCACAGTTACTTTGAAAAGTTACTTTATACAGTTACTTCATTAGCAGCTTTATGCAGTTACTTTATTTGGAGCTGCCAACAATTTGTAACTAATAAGCAATGTAACTAATAAGCTAACTAGTAATCTAACTTGGTTACTCTTAAGATTGAGTCCCCAGAAAAGTAATGATAGTAAGGTGGATAGTAACTTATCACCTATCCACCTTATGTTCCCCCAGTTTGCACCGTATTTACTTTCAAGTTCCACAGTACCTTTGAACTCGAGTTCTTGATGTAGTTTTTGGTTGTTGTACAGTTCTTCTTATAGTTTATTTGTCTCTTTTGTGCTCTTATATGTTCTTAGTTCTTTGTGTTTTGCTTTCCTTGATTTTACACCCTTGTGAGTTCCATCTTTATTTTCTGTGTGGATTCCTTGATTTAGTTTTTGGTTATTGTTTAGTTCTTGTTGTGGGTTGTGTTTTGATTGCCTTCTTATTTTGTTCTTAGTTCTCTTAGTTAGTTGTTATGCACTTGCACTTTGTTCTTGGCTTTGTGATTTCTTTGGTCATAGAGTGCGTTTTGTTATTATGTTTTATTTGTACTCACCTTCAGATGTCTTACTTTTCAGTCACCTTGTGTTCAACTAGTTGTCACGTGTCTGTTATTTTCACACACCTGTCATTTATGAGTTTGTTTAGTATTTAAGCACTGCCCTGCTCTCTGTCAGTTGTCGGTTAATTCCTTCCATCTGCTCCTCATATTTTAGTGAGTATATTCTGGTCTTTGAGCCCTGTTATCTTGAGGGGTTTTTTTCCCAGCATTTTCTTTGTTTTATGCCTCCTCCTTATTTGGATTGACTTTTTGTGGTCATTGGCCTCACAAACTGGACGTTTTTAAGCACTTGCCTTATACAATAAACCACATAGGTTTTGGACACACCTCACGTCTGATCGTTGCCTACAATTTTGGGTTCACCATCAGTAATTCGTAAAAGGTTCTGAAGAAAATTTTCATGACTTAAATGGTTAAAAATATGAAAGGGACCACACCTTTAAGATATTGTAGAAAATAGTAAAAAGACAAATTGGGAGGCTTTTGTTTAGTCTTTTTTTTTTTTTTTTTTTTAGATTGAAGGGAATAATTGAATGATTAGACCTGCATGGTCACTTTAGCTCTACATGTAGGATATCATACTTTGTTCATATCATACTACAAAAAATACAACCAACCAAAATTAACTTCAACACAAATGCAGCCACTGTTCACTCCTTGCATGATTTTGGCACAAATGCAATGGTTTGTCTGCTTAAAGCTGGGAACAGATTCTCTTTCAGCACAGCAGATTAATGACCAATAAAATGCTTTCGAGCATATTTGCCAGTTTCAAGAAAAGGCAGCAGCTGAACAAACAAGCCCTCCAATCTGGCAAACATGCAAATGTCCCAGAATGGCCACAGTGGCGCTGTGCCTACTGGGAAAATGATGCAGTGCGAGTCACGCTGCAAGCTGTGCCAGAGCTGCATCTGTCTGCAGACTCCTCTCCTTAACGGCATCCAACCCCTGACGGCTTGATTTATAGCTGTTAAGCACTGTGGAGAGTGCAGACAAATTGATAACCTGACAGAGGACATTGACTTCAGAGGCCGATGGAAATCGGGATTAAAGCCGGACACATGGCAAAAACCTCTTTTGGCAAAAATAATTAGTATTTGCTTGTTCATTTGGTCAAAATGTGATATAATGAATAAAATACTGAGGGAGTTTTGCAGAAGAAAATTCTAAAACAAATAGTGTGTGTGCACAGTGATTTTAAACAGTTGCCCGATAGCACCATTTCACAAATGTTGGCATTGACGTCTTGATTTTGTTTATTACACCAGTTCCATTTTCACAGTTGGGTGGGAGTAACTTTGTGGGATCCATTCAAACTGCAGCATTACTGTGTCTGTACAGGAGGTCTGGCAGGAAAGTTAACTGTAGCCAAACACCATTTGGCAATGTGTGGTGTTTAAAAATGAAGGCAATGCTGAAGTCTGTGACCTGGGATACGACAGTCCATGTGCAGTGTCCCAGTCCACCCAGCTGGAAATGGGTACCGGTCTTGGCTGGGTAAGTAACCTGTGATGGGTTGGAGTGCTGGTCAAGAGGAGTCATAGACGCTACTCCACACTACAAAATCTGGAGATACGCACTGGCACCAGCGGGTCTCAAGGCCTATTACTTGGGGAGCTATGACCACTACCTTTGCACCTCCCCAGGACTAAACCAAACCAACTGTTTTAGGTTCCTTAGATGACCCCAAAACACAGTCAGGATGTTCCGCCAAAGATGGCCGCCAAAATTATGTTTTTTTTCACAAAAACACCTTTACACAACATATAAACAACTTAAATATCACAAAGATTCAATGGGAAGACCATTACAGGTCACAGCAAACTCATTTGTGCCTAAACTAAATTCATTCATGGGTTTAAGATTGAAAATGGCATCCAAAATGGCCGCCAATAGACCCTTATCATTAAAATACATAGTAGGAACAAACAATATACTTAATAATGACAGAAATCATTGGTGTTTTATTTTTAAAAAACCCTATTTTGGTGGCCATCTTGGATAACTGGCATAAGGACAGTTTTTATTTTTGGGAACATCCTGATTGTGTTTTGGGGTCATCTAAGAACCTAAAAAAGTTGGTTTGGTTTAGTCCTGGGGGGAGGGTGTGTGTGCACAAAGGTAGTGGTTGTAACTCCCCTAGTATATGTTGTAATTACTTGAATGACCAACTGAAGCTGGTCCTAAAAGCAAGTTAGTCCCCATAGACCCCCATGTTAAAATCCCAAATGTCACAGCAGAAATTAACATTTACAACTTTGTACTGTTTGGATTCTATTTCCCTCATTCATTATTATACAAATAATGAATGTTCATGAGTTCAATGGTACGAATATTAAATATTAAATTAATTAAATATTCATTCCATTGAAAGAATGTAAAAAATATTCATTATTTGTTTTGTATAACGGCTAAAATAGATCCTTGTCATTTGATATGATATTTATAAACAACAGAAAAGGTACTTACATTTTGGTGCATCACTGCTGCTTTGACATCAACAATCCAACACAAACTTTAAATGAGTCCAAAAATGATTCTGACGATATACAACCCCTGGCAAAAATTATGGAATCACCGGCCTCGAAGGATGTTCATTCAGTTGTTTAATTTTGTAGAAAAAAAGCAGATCACAGACATGACACAAAACTAAAGTCATTTCAAATGGCAACTTTCTGGCTTTAAGAAACACTATAAGAAATCAGGAAAAAAAAAATTGTGGCAGTCAGTAACGGTTACTTTTTTAGACCAAGCAGAGGGAAAAAAAATATGGAATCACTCAATTCTGAGGAAAAAAATTATGAAATAATGAAAAACAAAAGAACGCTCCAACACATCACTAGTATTTTGTTGCACCACCTCTGGCTTTTATAACAGCTTGCAGTCTCTGAGCCATGGACTTAATGAGTGACAAACAGTACTCTTCATCAATCTGGCTCCAACTTTCTCTGATTGCTATTGCCAGATCAGCTTTGCAGGTTGGAGCCTTGTCATGGACCATTTTCTTCAACTTCCAAAGATTTTCAATTGGATTAAGATCTGGACTATTTGCAGGCCATGACATTGACCCTATGTGTCTTTTTGCAAGGAATGTTTTCACAGTCTTTGCTCTATGGCAAGATGCATCATCATCTTGAAAAATGATTTCATCATCCCCAAACATCCTTTCAATTGATAGGATAAGAAAAGTGTCCAAAATAGCAACGTAAACTTGTGCAT
Source organism: Thalassophryne amazonica (assembly GCF_902500255.1). NCBI lineage: Eukaryota > Metazoa > Chordata > Actinopteri > Batrachoidiformes > Batrachoididae > Thalassophryne > Thalassophryne amazonica. Next base: position 50,305,112 of record NC_047120.1, on the reverse strand, counting down.
TTATTGATGATGTAATGACAGCCATCTCCCCAGTGCCTTTACCTGACATGCAGCCCCATATCATCAATGACTGTGGAAATTTACATGTTCTCTTCAGGCAGTCATCTTTATAAATCTCATTGGAACAGCACCAAACAAAAGTTCCAGCATCATCACCTTGCCCAATGCAGATTCGAGATTCATCACTGAATATGACTTTCATCCAGTCATCCACAGTCCACGATTGCTTTTCTTTAGCCCATTGTAACCTTGTTTTTTTCTGTTTAGGTGTTAATGATGGCTTTTGTTTAGCTTTTCTGTATGTAAATCCCATTTCCTTTAGGCGGTTTCTTACAGTTCGGTCACAGACGTTGACTCCAGTTTCTTCCCATTCGTTCCTCATTGTTTTGTTGTGCATTTTCAATTTTTGAGACATATTGCTTTAAGTTTTCTGTCTTGACGCTTTGATGTCTTCCTTGGTCTACCAGTATGTTTGCCTTTAACAACCTTCCAATGTTGTTTGTATTTGGTCCAGAGTTTAGACACAGCTGACTGAACAATCAACATCTTTTGCAACATTGCGTTATGATATACCCTCTTTTAAGAGTTTGATAATCCTTTCCTTTGTTTCAATTGACATCTCTCGTGTTGGAGCCATGATTCATATCAGTCCACTTGGTGCAACAGCTCTCCAAGGTGTGATCACTCCTTTTTAGATGCAGACTAATGAGCAGATCTGATTTGATGCAGGTGTTAGTTTTGGGGATGAAAATTTACAGGGTGATTCCATAATTTATTCCTCAGAATTGAGTGAGTCCATATTTTTTTCCCTCTGCTTGTTCTAAAAAAGTAACCGTTACTGACTGCCACAATTATTTTTCCTGATTTCTTATAGTGTTTCTTAAAGCCAGAAAGTTGCCATTTGAAATGACTTTAGTTTTGTGTCATGTCTGTGATCTGCTTTTTTCTACAAAATTAAACAACTGAATGAACATCCTCCGAGGCCGGTGATTCCATAATTATTGCCAGGGGTTGTAGTCCGTGATGCTGTGCACTGACTTCATGTACTTCCAAAAAAAACCAAAACAAAAAAAAACCCCCAAATCCCGTCAGAAATTTGTCCAGCTATTCATTCTTACTTCATCCTCTTAACAGCTCGTCATGCCTCCAGACGGCTTACAATGGAGTGGATTAGTTTTTTGTGTGTGTGTGTGTGTTAGACGAATAAGCACCGTCAATTAGCTCGTTCACATTGTCGTCCATCAGTAAAACAAACCCTGCCATGTTTAGTGAAACGCACCCCCACTAGTGTGTGCGTGGGTGTGGTTTGCAGCATGCAATGGTACAAAATGTATGGAACGAAACTGCACAGTAAATGGAATAAATCCATGTCATGTGACAAAGCACCAATCAAATGACAAGGATCCACTCAGCTGTTATATAAAACTGTATAAGGATTAAAAAAAAAAAAGCTAATCAGTTTAAGATATTTGAATAATTAGGGGTGTGGCCACTTTGACTGACAGCTGTGTGCTGCTAGCTGTTGGGGACTTGAACCTTTTGTCCTTTCAGTCTTCCAGCTGCACAGCAAAATGCAAAAGGTGGCATAAGTATGTCAACCTGGCGGTGCAACATGGTGGTCTCCATGAGGGGGTTCGTTAAAATGTAGCTCAGTAAGAGCTCATTCTAAGCCTCTGAAAACACAGTCATTTCTACACCAATGAACAGATGCTTTTAAATGCAATATTCCATTTTTGCTCACAAATGCCCCTAAATTATACGCACTGTAGCTTTCAGCCCCAGTGAAGTGTCCAGCTACAGTTACAAAGATAATATTCTCCAGACGTTAGGAACAGTGGTGGCAAAATGGGAAGAAAGGCAGATTCTTCAGCTCTTAATACCATAAACTTAAACAGCATATCAATCTTGTCTCCCCGTAGCAAATGAAAGCTATAAAACATAACTTATAGTCTGTGTGGCTCAACTGTGTGCACTTTGGTTCTTTGGTGCTGTAGAAGTCAGAGAGGTCCATTACAGGAGACTTAAAGTCGCCTACAGGAGATACCTTTAATGCTTAGTTCATTTTTATTGACCGTGTTTGATAGCCTGTGGTAGTAAAGTGGGTCAAGTGATCCGTTTGCACTTGGACTTGATGGAGGTGTTTTTCATTTCCCAGTCTTGTGTCAGTGTTAACGCGATGCAGCGCGACATTGCTGTGGTAATTATCTGCCGAGGAGCAGGATGACTTGTATTAAAAAAAAAAAAAAAAAAACATGCCCTTGAAAGAAGAGCTGCTGTTATATTCAGATAAACCACATGACTAGTAAGATGTTAGAACAAAAAGATACCTGAATGTTTTGAAAGTTAAGTGATGACTGGACATAGTGGTTTTGGATTAATGGGTGAGCAGTTAATTTAATAATAAATGAATATTACAGTGAATACTGCAAATCAATTGAGTGGGAGTGGGTGCAGCCCTCCCATCCTGGACACCAGCATGGACTCCCCAAATTTCCTCTATATTTGTATTGTTAATTGTGTCAGTAGCATGGCCCAAGCAGAGGGTCACCCCTTTGATTCTGGTCTGCTTGAGGTTTCTTCCTCAAATCATCAGAGGGAGTTTTTCCTTATCAATGTCACCTGTGTGCTTGCTCTAGGGGTTAGTAAGGTTAGACCGTACTTGTGTGAAGCGCCTTGAAGTAACTTTGTTGTGATTTGGTGCTTATATAAATAAAATAAATTGAATTGAAACTCAGCCACATGGGGTGTACAGCCAGTACATTCTGAGTGCGAGTTGCAAGCCCGGAAAAATGAGTTGGGTGGCACCATGAAAGCTATCCAGAGTAGTATTAGAAGTTGGCAAATCAAACATGCAGACCACAACTCAAATGTCCATATTGGTTCGGTCAAGACTTGAGTTAACAATGGCCGCCGTCAGTGCTGTTATCCAACAGGGTGCAGGGTGGAAAATTGGGCGAAGAAGAGGTGGAGAACGTGTCCGAAGGGAGCGGGAGAGGAGGAACGTTAGACGTGTTGAAGTGAGTGTCAAGATTTTGAATGCCGGCAGCATGACTGGTAAAGTGAGAGAGAGCTGGATAATATGGAGAGGAGAAAGGTAGACCTACTGTGTGTGGTGATGGTCAAGGGGTTAAAGCGGTGGGGTTAGGACTGGAGGATCCTTAGTTGAAATCCCCGTCAGACTAGAAAATTACTCAGGGCACTTAATCCCCAAGCTGCCCCTGATGTGTAGTGCGCGCCTTGCGTGGCAACACCCATGCAAGGCGCGTGCTACAATCACCCACATACCAAATGTGTGGTATGTGGGTGATTGGGGGAATGTGAGGCATGACTGTAAAGTGCTTTGGCCAAAAAAGTGCAATGTAAATGCAGTCCATTTAACATTCAAGAGACCAAACGGAAGGCCAGGAACAGTGAAGGTTGGTTCAAACTGTTGTTTAGATGGGAGGAGAAATGGTGTTGGGGTCCTTTGAGTTTTAAACCTCTTGCTCTTCAGAAAACCATGACGGAGGATTTGTCCAGTGTATATGTGTCAAAGTAGAATCTGCGATTTGGTAGAATATCCGATTCTACCAAATCAGTGGCGACGCCAAGGAGGGGCTCAATAATGAGCCAAGCTCCCCCCACTTCAGTCCCCCAATAATTCTGCCAATAATTACTTTTACTTACTTTTATCGAATGGTTATGACCTTGGTGTTAAATTGGCAATAAATCTTTGACATAGACGATTTGTGTAAGGTTGATTGTCTTGAGCACCATTTCAATGAATTCAGTTTGTATACCTATGTGCAAGTTTATTGAACTTGCAATCATTCTAAGTGATGTGTGTGTGCATTGATACCACATTTTAGAGGAGCACGGGTGACTAAAACATATATCTTAGTATTTATAAAGCAATTTAGTATATATTGTTCATTTCGATGACATTTTGTGGAGCCCCTCCAACAAAAATTTGCTGGCGCCACCACTGCAAATCACAGCCCATACTTTGACATATACGTACACTCTATGGGGACTGTTGAAGTTGGCCAGGTGAGGAAATCATCTAAAGTGCATTGCTTTGCAGAAAGCTCACCGAATTTGGTCAGGTGTAAGACCAAGTACGTCTCACCTGTGCTTTTATTAGTGTTGATGTGAGCTGAATTAACTAATTTATGATTATTTTGGTGATTGAGTTTGGTTTATTCTTCACAGAGGTGCAGATAAGGAATCTGAGAGCACTAGATGTGCTGTTATAAAAAAAGTAAATTCCATACAAAAACACCATACAACATACAAAAATTTGTATGTTAAAAAACAGAAAAACATGGCCTTGAAAGAAGAGCTGCTGTTATATTCTGACAAACAACATGACTAGTGTGATGTTATAGAGCAAAAAGATATATGAATGCTTTGAAAGTTGATGGAAATAGTGTTTCTGGATTAATGCATGTGCAGTGTTAATTGCTTTGCAGTATTTACTGTAATACTGATTTGAGTAAAACATCATGCAACACATATAAAGAGTTCCAAGTTGACCTAGAGCAATCTGACTGGTACGATACACACATATACTCTATGCTGGTTTTATCCACCTACTGGGGTCCTTCACACTAAGGCACCTTTACCCATGTAGCTCTACTTGGACACCAGCTTTTCTCCAGGTGGGACCGGTTGTCTACCTTGGTGGTTGCCATCTGGAATCCAAGGCAGTTCTGTTTATGGTGGACATGGTGACAAGCTGCTCCAAGCCATGGGCTATGTACAATAAGTTTACAAAAATACGCGAGTCAACGAATGAAACAAGGCTTTGACAGCCCATCTTAGAGTAAAAAGTATTCACACATACATGATACAACAATCTCACTATAAACCAGAGAGACTAAGCTGAAAAGAACTACTTGCACTGTGAGGAAGCAGCAACAAAGGTTTTGTGGCGCATTTCTTTGTGCATGATTTAGCACGCAGATGCCTGAGTGTTGGAGCTGTGGGAATGGGCTAGTTGTTTGCCCTAAATGGTTGCCATCCAGGACCCAAGGCAGTTCCATGCTGTCATGGATGCAGTGAAGTGTAGCACCAGTGCATGCTGCCAGACTTGACAATTGATGCCTTTATGGTGTCAAATCTTGCGCGTAATCATGTTCTCGCTGGGGAGGCCGAGATTTCGTTGTCAGTGTAAACAAGCATTTAGACAAGCAACAAACAACTTGTTTGCAACATTGCGTCGTTATGGAGGTGAGTTCAACCAAAATATGTATTTAGGTGTTTAACTAAGATAATTGTGAGTCTTTAATGTGAGTTTTATAAAAAACAAACAAAAAAAAACAAAACAAAACAAAAAAAAAACATGTTGCTCTTATGGTTGCATGTCATGAACCGATTCTTTTCGGGTATCCTTAAGAAATTATTCAATCCATCGACATCAATAGTCTTTTTGCTTAGTGATTTCCTTATCGGTCCTTAAAATTGGCCGTTGTTTTTGGGATGTTTGTCAGGAAAATGATCATTTCTCTACATTAATTATAGACCCTGCAGTGGGTTTGTATAATCAACCGTTTCTGCAGCGCGGTTTTGCTTTGAACCTTGAACCAATGAAGCAGTGCTTCGATTCTTCGATCTGCTGCTTCATTGGTTCTTGGTTTTATGCTAAAACCCTAAAGAGCATATGTCTGTAAGTAATATTTTCCTTTTTTATGTTAAACCGATCTGTTGTGGTCTTCTGAAACAGTTGATAGATGTATTTTATAACTTAAAAACAAGACCGATGCTAATGCATTAGCATGTCTATGGCATTTTCAATGTTAAGTTTAGCATTAAGCTGAGCCATTATCAAGCCTCCCTCCCCAGCACACAAAGGATTCTAGGATACTCTAAAACTGTGAATATACTTATTTCACTGCACTTTTGATGAAATTCTGAGGAAGCTCACCGAGGTTAGAACCCTATAACAGAACTATGTGTACACTGCACATAAAAGGAGCTTCACCTCTGTACTGGAGACACAGTGGAGAGTAAATGAAAACCAGGCTGAGCAAAGGCTGTGTAATGAGTGTGGGGAATAAAGACTGCATGGCACATTTAGGGCAGATCTACAGTGACCATCGTGGCACTTATTGGCATACGTTCCCACCCATGTCATCAGATGGGACATTTTTCATGCCTAGCTGATCATAGCATCTGTAATGTAACGTGCTGCAGCTGAGACCTGGCATCGTCAGACAGATGCGGCATCATTACCTATGACTGGCAAGTGTGTCATCAGCATCAACATAAATACATGCCTGATGCAAACTGGTGACTCAATCCTGCAGGTACACTGTAGGCACCTCCAGCATGAATGTCTGCAAATCATCAGATACAAGGGGGCTATTTGCATTCTAATCCATTTCCATCGTTTGCACGGTTTAATTTTCTGTAAGTAATTTGACCTGGAGCTGCGTTTTCAAAGAAAGACCACTTCACCACTGAATGCTACATCTAAACCCGCATAATATAGTTCGATAAAACTGTGACGGAGACCGTAGTTTTAGAGAAATATTGCTAGATTCCTGGTCCTGAGTTTTCAAATAATCACCGTTAGTATTGTATTTATCGGTTATCACAGCAGTAATTGCAATATTTACATCGATCGGCGAAGCTTACCATAGCAACAGCGTCTCCGTGCCAAACTGGGAATTCTGTGAGCAGATCCACAGATTTCTCCACCTGATCAACTGCATTGAATAATTCTGTATCAGAATCCACCTCAATACTTTCGTATGAGATTAAATTCAGCCATTTCGGCATCATCGTCGCTTCACCAGTTTCTCTTGCTCTCAGCTGACAGCGCCCTGAATGAATTAAGTTGTTTGAACTTAAGTTTGAAAGTTAAATCAACTCTAACTTACAAACTTAAGTGCAAACAACTTAATTCATTCAGGTTTTTACAAATTGTAACACTTTAAGTTGGTTCAAACATGCTCTTTTTTTTCCAGTGTACAACTTCAAGTACATATACGACTTCAGAGGTTACCTGATTGTGGCGCTATAAGAAAATATCAGTGTTTGCATGGAATTGGCAGTTATGTGAGTGGCTGCACTCGTATTTCAGACTAACAATACCGTGGAGCTTTTTCGGTTGCGTGCAGTTGAAACAGTTCATAGATGCCGGTTACATTCGTTTTCATTAACGGGTGGACAAATTGTGTTTGGGTGAGACTTAATCTGATTGTGTGTTCTGTGGAGGTCTGTGGTTTCTTACTCAACCTTGAGCTCCATCAACTGGAAATAATTTTACATTTGATTATATGATGTGATTATTTGATGATTTCATCAACAGAGTTATTACTAAGAAACTGATACGCCTGTTCACTGTTTGGGTAACGACTGACCTTTAATAGTTACAAATGTCGATCTGATGAATGTGTTGGCTTTAGAATGACATTTCAGTTTAAAGAGTTATATTCATCAAATTCATACATATTCGATTTAATTCAAAGTTAAACAGGCAATAATCCTTTGAGAACAAACCAAGTCTTTTCGTTTGGACATCACAAACATGGAATGGGCCGGAATGTTTGCAATCAGGAACATTCTTATAAAACTGACTTGGATTTATCAATCTGGGTCCACTTCTTTATGAGTGTCTGTGCTTTCAGTGACCTGGGTCAAGATCCTGTACACTTTTGCACTTTGGGAACAAGTGTAGTTGGATTTTGGCCTAATAAAGTCCCACACATGACGTTCTGTGTCCAAAGACAAAAACGTAGCCTGAAGCACACATCTGGAATCAAACCCCAGTCTATATAATACTGGTTGTCGAAATCCTATCCCACACAGCTATCTGTGCCCCTACTTCCATCATCAGGGAGCATTAATCACATGGCACATTTCCCCTCCTGAGCATATTCCTGCATGCAGGTGGCTCACTGTGGACTATTGTAGCAACTGGACCACACCATTACATGGATAAGGACAGCTTTCTTGGAGATTAGGATGGACTGCAAGATTATGTGGGTGGCCACCAGGCAGGATCTAAAGAGGTTTGGTAGGGGAGGTGATGGTCTAGTGCAGGGGTGGCCAAGTTCGGTCCTCGAGAGCCACCTTCCTGACAATCTCAGTTGTCTCCCTGCTCCAACACACCTGAATCCAATGAAAGGCTCATTAAAAGTCTGCTAACGAGTCTTTCATTGGATTCAGGTGTGTTGGAGCAGGGAGACAACTAAGAGTGTCAGGAAGGTGGCTCTCGAGGACCGAACGTGGCCACCCCTGGTCTAGTGGTTAAGCATTGGGCTTGAGACCACAGGATCCTTGGTTCAGATCCCAGCCTGACTGGAAAATCACTAAGGGCCCTTGGGCAAGGTCCTTAATGTCCTAGTTGCTCCCGGTGTGTAGTGCGCACCTTGTATGGCAGCACAGTGGCATCGGGGTGAATGTGAGGCATTATTGTAAAGCGCTTTGAGCGTCTGATGCAGATGGAAAAGCGCTATATAAATGCAGTCCATTTACCATTTATTTTCATGTAATTATGTATATATTTTTACTTTTGTGTTTTATCATGTTTTGCTTTTGCCACATTTTTATTTATATGTTTAACTATTAAAGGATTTTCCAGTGTGTGAACATTCACAAGGGACAAAAAGAGCTTCAACTTCATAAATACACACATTTATGCAAAAGAAATGCCAGATAAATCCAATCAGCTCATCTGCTGCCAAATGAATGCCCATGTTGTAATGGCAGGTCACCTATACCATTTATTTATGTAGTGCATTAACAAATGGAATGTCAGTCCTTTCATTTTCTATACATGATTACTCCAATCAAGGGTCAAGGAGGTGGGGTTCGAGCCTATCCCAGCAGTCATAGGGTGTGAGGAAGCCAGAGCACCAAGAGAGAAGCCATGCAAACATGTAAATTCCACAAAGGCCCCAGATGGGATGCAACCCTATGACCTTCTTAGTGTGAGGCAACTAGCCACTAAGCCACTGTGCTGCCCCAAACTAAATATGTTTATCATTGTAATGCAAATACGTATGTACTTACAAATTTTCTAAAATCTAGTCTGACATCAGTGTGTGAGTAGGTGAATGTGGCATCATTGTAAAGCGCATGAGCCTCTGTTCAGATGGAAAAGTGCTAAGTGCTAAATGCTGTCCATTTACTCTGCTCATCTACCCAACAGCAGGTACCTATGTTCTAAATATAAAGGAGCCACCATGAATAGTTTTGAGATATATTGGATTCAAAAGAATGTGCCAGCACACAGACATATATGCAAGTATTATGACATTATATCCCACATATTAAACTCATAGTGATGGGCCACAAGTGCGGTCGGTGCAGGTCTGATCGTGCTCTCATCTGGTCTACTTCTGTTGGAATGCAAATCAATCAAAAGATATTCTGAGTGATCTTTATCCAGCTGTCCAGATGGAAGCAGTCTAGATAAAAACACCTCCATCTACAGGGCACGAGTGCCCGCTGAATGGTTTGATGTTGAAAATTATGCAAAGCATCTGACGGCTCTTGCCATCACCAGACTCGAGCACATCATCAAAACATCAGATGAGTGATCATCTTTTGGAAGGATGCTATTGAATCCTTTCAGTTTCAGAGTGTTGCAAAATTTAAATTGACGAGAGCTGAAGCTTCTCTGACAGCTCACTGTGACCTGATGTTACAAAGATAATAAAGCTTGTGGCATCATATTCAAGAAGACTTGAGGTTGTAATTGCTGCTAAAGGTGCATCAACAAAGTACTGAGCAAAGGGTGTGAATACTTATGTACATGCAATTTCTTAGTTTTTATTTTTAACACGTGCAAAACATTTCAAAAAAATAATTTTTTCATGTGATCATTTTGGTATTTTGTGTAGAATTTTGAGGGAAAAAAATTAATTTACTCCATTTTGGAATAAGGCTGTAACATAACAAAATGTGGAAAAGTGAAGCGTTGTGAATACTTTCTGGATGCACCGTAAATGGACTGCATTTATACAACGCTTTTCCAGCTGCATCAGAAGCAGAAAGTACTTTACAATTATAATGTAACCTTTATTTAACCAGGTTAGTCCCTTTGAGATCGAGACCTCTATTGCACAGGAGACATGGATAATTATAAAGTTTCCAATTCACCCAACCTGCACGTCTTTAAATGTGGGAGGAAACACACGCAAACACGGGGAGAACATGGAAACTCCACACAGAAATTATGTGTCGCATTCACACAGACACTTTCACAGACCGATGTCAGGGTGCTGCCGTGCAAGGCGCTCACTATGCACTATGCACTATGTGCAGCAGATTAACTGAAACCATCCTGCAAATGGTGATACAAGCACCATTTGCACCACATTATTAAAGTTGAAGTTGCTTCAGTTTTGGTAAAAAGTGATGCAAATTATTGGTTGAGCTAGTAGGATTAATACATGGAATAGTTTTGACAGTGTTGAATTTTTGGTCTCCAAAGTAAAAGGTCAAACAAGGTCAACATCCATTGGATTCTATGACATGTGACATATGTTACCCTGCAACATGATAACTAAGCATGATACATGGTCCAAAGGGTTCCTTTTAAAACCCTGTTAACTAAACTAATAATTTGCATCATTTCTTACCAAAAGTGGAGCAACTTTAACTTTTGACCCCTGTACAAACTGAAACTGACTTTTGTCACCATTTTTGCTGTTTTTACCCCATAACTCCAGAACATTCACTCATAGATAGCCCAAACTATACCTTTTTGGAATTGTTATGATCAGACAAATAATGTAGTGTAGTTTTCAATTTGATTGGAGCATTTTTAATTTTGACCCCCGTGTAATTCTTCAATTGAACCCTACCTGGCTGCCTATTGAAATTTCAAGTTGGTTTTTTCAAATGAGTAATGTCGAAGGAGTATTTGTACCGAAATTGATGCTATATCACCATTTGTAAGCAAGTTTGGGATTAAGGACCTTAATGCCAAAGGGCTCTTATTGATTTTCCGGTCTGGCTGGATTTTGAACCGACAGAGACATGTCAGTCAGAGCTCAAAATTCAGGAAAACAAGATATTATTGAGGATTAGTACAACGAAGTGTATTCGGACAAATTATACAGTATCTCTGCCAAGGCCTCCTTCAATTTAAGCCCCAAACCAAAGCCCAATCCAGAGGATCAACCCTGTCCACAAATGTATGTTTTCCTCCAGATCCAGATGATTATCTAGATCCCATTATTCTCCAAGTATAGGTCTACTTTGGACCAGATTCATCTGGATCTGGACCGATGTACACCCATATTTAAACAATCATCTGGATCTTGACTGCTCACTTGTGTAGTGGGTTACCAAAGTGTGATCCTGATTTCTCATCTTTGATAACTATTTAGGATAAAAACTTATCAGGATCAAAGGGTGGATCCTGACTTTAGATACCGGTAGTTGCTGATTGCTTTGAGGTTGTAATCAAGATCAGTGATTAAACCTCAAAGTCAGGAAGAAATTAAAGGAATCAATTAAAAGTCAAAATCAATAGTGAGACATAACCGTCAACCTGTGTGTGTGTTTTTTTTAAGGTCTACGTTTTCACTATATTTCATTGAAATCATGTCTTTTTTTTGAGCAATTTTGCTAAAAAACAAAGTGAACTACCTCCTTGGTGGAGCCAACAGCATCATAATGAGCAGCATGACATTCTTTGTCCTTTTGCAGTGTTATTATTATGCACAGACGCTGACTCACTTCACTTTGTGCCCCCTGAATTCCTCTGGTGTCGTCGCTTTGTCATTTTAAAATAATGTTTTCTAAATAGAGACAGTGTGCCGATTGTCTTGGGAGCTCTTTTCTACTTTGCCTGCAGCAAATTATGCCTCTGCTGACCTTCCAAAGACGCTCCCTTAGCAAATTTTTGTTATTGTTTCAAAGTAAAACCCCTTGTTTCAGCTGAAAGGTTACAATTCTGCCCCTGAAGGCCTGAAGTCAGAGTGATTTCTGTCCCCTATTCATTTCCTGGACGCCATCCCAAAATGTTTCCGCATGCTAATATCGTAATCTCTATACAGTGGTGCACCCAGACCTTCTGACATCTTGGAGGAAAGCTGCTCGGACAGAGAGGGGAAGATAATTTAAAATATAGAAAAGTTTAAAGAGAAAGTAAACAAGTTAGAGGACCAGATGACACTTTCAAGGAGATATTGTTCATATCTGTACCAAAGTGGTGAATGGATGATCTCACTTTTTATGTAGGGTACAGTGATGTGGAAGATGCAACGTGGTGATCAGATTCCTGAATAATAATAAAACATTTGACAGTATATCTGTTACATTATTAAATGCGGGGCCTCCTGTAGCTTAGGGAAAGTTTAAGAAAGATATTGTAGACGGCACAATTCCTTTTGTTACATAATGGACAGCTTCTTTTTCGGTTATTTCCAGTTTCGGATATCCATCCATTAGAGTTGAAACAACTAATCAAATTAATCGATTAAAATCAATTCTTAAAATAGTTGTCATTGATTAGTTGCTAAATAACTTTGTTTTACCGCAAATGTTTCGTTTCTTCCATATAATCAACCGAGCTTTGCTTTGAATCTTGAACCAGTGAAGGAGTGCTTCGAGTTGCTGCTTCATTGGTTTCATTTGTTTTATTTCGCTTTATCTTATTTTTTCCCCACTAAAACCCTAAAGAGCATATGTCTGTGAGGAATATATATCTTTTTATGTTAAACTGACCTCTTATGGTCTTCTGAAAAAGCTGATAGATGTATTTTATGCTAACGCCGATGCTAACGCGTTAGCATGTCAATGGCGTGTTCAGTGTTAAAGTTAGCATTAAGCTGCTGGCATTTCAGCATGTTTGTGCATTTGTTTTCTGTATAATAATTAATAGCTCAGCGTTTGTTGTAAAAGAGTCAAATGTATTACAAATAATATTTTATTTATTTTATTATATATTAATAATAGCAACAATAATAGTAATAATAATAACTAATAATGCTACAATACAATTTTAGAGAAAGAGACATGAGTCACATGTGTCATTGTGAAATGACCACATAGTTTAAAAGTTATACAGAGAATGTTGCACATATAATGAGTCAGGCTACAGTTTTTGATTTAGGTTTTATGGTTAACTGGTTATGCCAATTGCTCATTTGCAGCAACAAAAAATACCTCTTTTTTTCACCATATATTTTATAACATTTATATGTTTCAAGGTTGTTTATGGCAACTCAGCACTTTGATAAAGTAATGCCATTTTAAATAATTATTTTTGTTCTTTATTATAAACTGTTTTATTCTTTATTATTTTATATTTCAACAGCCAAGAGACATTTGATGATTTGTTGATTTTCAAGTATTTTAAGTTTTCAAATAATATTCTGTTGTTAAATAAAGTGATGGAAGGAGAGAAAAATTGTTTCCCTGGTACATTTTTAAAAAAAATTCCCACCTAATCTGATTAATCGATTAATCGTGTCGAAACCCCATCAGATTCATCGATGATCCAAATAATCGTTTGTTGCAGCCCTACCATCCATCCATTTTCTAGATTAGATAAGATAGAACTTTATTAATCCCTTGTGAAGACTCCCTCAGGGAACCTGAGGTTCTAGCAGCATTGTATAACAGCACACAGGGTAAGAAGCACACAGAGTATCAAAAGTAGAAGTAAAAAAAAGTGCAAATGTGCAAAATGTAAATACAAACACTAGAAATACTCCTCGCTACTGGCTACTACTGTTCCTCTCCTCCCCGTCCCCTGTCTTCCTGTTACTCCTTCTGAGTGAGAAGTTGTACAGTCTGATGTTCTGAGGGACAAAGGAATTTTTCAGCCTGTTGTTCCTGCACTTGGGAAGGAGCAGTCTGTGGCTGAAGAGGCTCCTCTGATTTCTGATGACGGTGTGCAGAAGGTGACTGGTGTCATCCATATTGTCCAGCAGTTTGTCCAGTGTTCTCTTTACCACCATCACCAGAAAGTCCAGCTTCATGCCAACCACAGAGCCAGCTAGGGAAGGTGATGGTCTAGTAGTTAAGCGTTGGGCTTCAGACGAGAGGACCCTCGGTTCAAATCCCAGCCTGACCGGAAAATCACTAAGGGTCCTTGGGCAAGGTCCTTAATCCCCTAGTTGCTCCTAGTGTGTAGTGGGCATACCTCACATCGGGGTGAATGTGAGGTATTTGATGTGTAAAGCGCTTTGAAAATCTGATACAGATGGAAAAGCACTATATAAATGCAGTCCATTAATGGTATGTTGGAATACTGAAGAGCCATATTAAAGGGTACCTCTTAAATTTTCCAAACTAGCCTCTAATTTTTTGTTTTTGGGTTCAACGTTCCACTCAGAACAACGCAGCACTGAATTAAAACATCAACAGTTGAACAGTTAGACACTAAGTCTACAGGGCAAGCTAAAAACCTCATAATTGCCTTTTGGGTTTTGTTCCTATTGTAAATAGTAGAACAAGTCCCCTTATCGACAATCAGCTTGTATGCCAACAAGAAGCAGTTTACTTTAAGGTTGTTATCTTGCCCCATAGGCTTACATTATTTAGCTGTTTAGTCCTGGACAGCATTAATGATCTAATTCACTGAACCAATTGTGAACATTTTTGCCCCAGAGTGAAAAGTTGAACCTAATTAAAAACAAACAGACAAACACCAACTGCCAAATAAGGTGCAGTTTTTGTTGGGAAAGTGTAGGAACACGGATCCACAACAGGGGGCGCAAATGAACGGACAATGGAGAAAGTCAAATCACAAAGTTTTACTGTTGTGAACTCACACAACAAACACAACAGATTACAAATACAGCAGTAACCGAATTCCAAAGGTGTCGTGTGGGCAGGCTCGACGATAGGAGACGTCTGTCCGAGTCGAACCGGAACCACCCGATTTCCTCTGCCACCGAACCCCGGGGATACTGGAGCCGCCAAGTCCCGAACCCCAGGTGGCCACTGCCTCCGCTCGTCGGATCCGGTACTGCTGGCAAGGAACAGAAACAGTCAGGTGTGGGTGCGGCTGCACCCAGCAACACACAGGGTGGAAACACCACCTCTACCTCTTCTCAAAAACAACACTGAAAGATTGGAAGGTGAGTACTTATCTAGTCACGTCCAACACTGTCTTCAGCTGACCTTAAGCACAAGCAAAAAGTATTAACTCTTAGAATAGAGTAACTGGCTGAGTTCGTTACCTCCTTGGTAGAGCGATATCTCGGCAATGAGGTAGAGATGCCGTCCTGCTGATATACCTCCCTGTTGATGGATATCAGCTGTCTCGTCTCAGGTGATGGGTGACAGCTGTCACCCTGGCTGCTCCTGTGAGGCGGCAGCGCCCTCTGGTGCCTGGAGCCCGCACTCCAGACAGGGCGCCCTCTGGTGGTGGTGGGCCAGCAGTACCTCCTCTTCAGCGGCCCACACAACAGTTTTATCACTTTTTTGTTCTTTTCTTACATTGCGTACTGCTGACTGTGGGCTAAATTATGCATTTTTGCAAAAAAGCATTACAATGACTTTGCCCCGCTGGGCATTTTATTGAATTGCAAGAACCTGGATTATATACTGGGTGATTCTTTAACTACGGGCACTATTGGCCTTGTAAATGTAATTTCCACCACACCATTGCCTTACAATATAAAGCGCCTTGGGGCAACTGTTTGTTGTGATTTGGTGCTATATACATGTGCTCTGATGTTACTGTTTATCTCCATAGAAACTACCCAAACAATCTTTCATACAAACTTTTTAAAGGGACATTTTTGTTGTGATGGAAATTACGGCAATAGTGTGGGACAGCTACATTTCGTTTTAAAAAAATCACAACAGTTGTATGACATTGAATACCCCAATTATGTTTTGATTATTTTACTGATATTTTATTCAGAGATATTTTAAAACATTAGAAAAAACGTTTGTTTACTATTCATTTTTATCATTGAAGATCATAAGTCTGGGTGTGGGACAAGCACAAAACGGCAATATTTGCATATAATGATGCTGAAAAAAGGTGAAAAAGTCATCATAGACTACTAGGACAAATTTCTTAAAACACTTTCATTGTAAAGATAACTATAAAAGTGTGAAATTTCCCCTTTTTTCTTTTTTCATAAAATATGATCAAGGGACATAAAAGTGCCCGTAGTCTAAGAATCACCCTACTACAGCTGACAAGAAAGGTTAAAAAGAACGAATAAGGGTGAGCAAATCAATTTAAACCTGAACATCAATAAAAACAAGGGAAACTGTGCTTTACCTTCGGTGGATGACAGCATAAAGTCACTGATTTTTTATTAGATTAAAAAGTGGAGGTCTTGAATTGTAGATGTTTTTTCTTTTCTTCCTTGGGAAACTCAGGTGTTTGATGGAAATCTGAAGCTTGTAGACTTATCAGAGCATATTCGTCTCTTATTCTGTTGGGGATGGAGCACTGCAGAGGAGGACAAATGTGCAATAAACAAGTTGATGTTGAAAAGCAGGAGATGTAATTGGCTGCAAAATGAAAGAAGGAAAGAGTTGGCTACAATGCATGAAGGCCACCCGCATGTATTGGCAGCTGGTTCAGGCCTGCTTTCAGTGATGGAGTTATAAGTGTTCTGGAGTTATAAGTCTGCAACATTCAAAATGATCATTACCAGAGCTCGCCACGGTATGATGCAGCGCCAGCCTGCCGTAATAACTCTTACCTATATCACGCCATATTTGTATTTGGCTGAGAGCGTGTCAAGGAATCTTTGTTCCACATTTATAATATTTTCTCCACCTTTCAATCGTAGAATGCTCAGTGGTTAAGAGGTTGGACAAAATGTAGACTAGGGTTTTATTCCCACTTAGGTGATCCTTGTGTGTCAGTCCGCGCAACTATAAATGAGTACCAGCCTTGGTTGGGGAAGCAACCTGAGACAGACTCTCATCCACTTCAAGTTACGGAATCGGAGAATATTTGCCAGCATCAATGGACCGCAGTCAATTTCAGTTCAATTTATTTAGTTTATGTAGTGCTAAATCACATCAAAGCTGCCTCCAAGTGCTTAACACAAGTAAGGTCCAACCTTACCAACCCCTAGAGCAAGCACACAGGTGACAGTGGTAAGGAAAAACACCCCCTGATGATACTGAGGAAGAAACCTCAAGCAGAACAGGCTCAAAGGGGTGATCCACTGCTTAGGTCATTCTACCAAAAAGGTTTACAATACGGAACACAACAAAAATTTCCGAGAGTCCATTCAGGTGTCCAGTCCACCATCGGGGGGGAGGGGGTTGGGGTCATAGAAGCACTTGTTGGATCTGTTTCTACAGCAAAGTCAGTAAGAACAGAAGACACCCAGTCCCAATGTAGGACTTATTTCTTCACTGTAGAGCAAATAACTCTCCCAATATGTAGGCCTGAGTTTGATTCCTGGTCACACTACCCATCTGTGTAGTTGGACAAAATCAGTACCAGCCTTGCTTGGGAAAGCAACCTGAGTCAGACAGGCTTCCTGTTTGAGGAGAGACTTTGACTCTCGTCCGCTTCATACGTTGCAATCTGGAAATATTTACCAGCACCAGTGGACCCCAGACCCAATGTAGGACTTCTTTATTGAGCTGTAGAGCACATAACTCTGCCAAAATATAGACCTGAGTTTGGTTCCTGGTCATGCTCCCCATCTGTGTGCTTGGACAAATGGGTACCAGCCTTAGCTGGGGACATAACCTGCCAGGGACAGGGGTTCCCTCCAGGCGGAGCTCTACACTCTCATCCACTTCACACTAATCCAGATCTAAACACCAACATCATGGGGCCTCTGCAGGAGTTTTTTTTTTCCCTCAGTTATGCAGACAAGAAAGACCAAAACTGGAACATGCACAGCTACAACCTCTTAAATTAGATTTTTTTTTACCATCATGACTGAGTCACCAGTGAAAAATGAAGTTGTTTCATGATTGTGCCCACATCCATGGCACAGGATGCTCTTTGTTAATGTCAGAAAATTGGCCTAATTGACTGGACAGTTTGAATGTCAGCAGTGCTGTGACGTGCTGTGATTCCTTGATGCTCTGACCCAAACAAACAGATGCACCAAGAATATTGCACACTAAAGAGGGACAACACTGAAAACAGTTGGACATAAAAACACATCAGAGGCAGTAAATCCTCACTTGATGGGAACGCTACAGGATCGCTCCTTTTATTCCCTCCTTTTGAATTCTGAATTTGTTGAACTGTGCTGCAGGATTTTAAATAATACATTCTTAGACTTGGGCACTTGGTATAAGATATGTTTAAAAATTCATAAGCCATTAGAGAAAAACATGTCCTTTTGTTGCTCCGGTCCTCAGAAAGTAAATGTGTTTCGCTATGAGGTTACAGCCTCAAATGCTGCTCCAGCCCTCAAGGAGATAACAGAGAACCGCTCAAGTGCAACAAAGGCTACAGTCGAATTATAGCTGACACTGGTTTTGTCTCATTCTGTCAGGAAAATCCATTTTTAAACTCACAGTTGGGGATATCAAAGGCAATAAAGTGAAACATATAAAGGCTTGATATGCGAGTAGATTTGAGGCAGCTGCAAGCTAAAAGGCATCGAAGGGAAAATGTGATCAACTGGAACTGAAAAGGGTCCCGTGGAATCCATCATTGTTCCTGTGCAAGCGATGTCAAGTCTGGAGGCATGCACTGGTGCCACGCTTCACCACATCCATGACACAGAACCGCCTTGGGTCCTGGAGAACTACCCAGGTAGACAACTGGTCCATCGCCACATCTCTAAAATAACCATCTATCTGCCGCAGACAGACGGTGTGAACACCCCCTTGGACAGCAGTCTTTGCATCAGCAAACTTTACGTGGTCCTCCAGCCCACAGGGGGTTGGTGCAGGAGTAGTACTCTAGCCTCTGTGAAAATACCTTGTAAAGCTAAAATCCAAAAGGGGAAGATTCTTGATTCTGCTCTCCATAGGATTAAATTTGCAGCTATGAAGGAGATCAGGGAAAACAGTTATTGCATCTTCTCTAGGTCATCTTTGTCTTTGGAGGATGGTTGGAGGAGCATCCACTGCACGCTGCCACACAGGTCCAAACCTGAGGTGGGTCATACGGGTTGGCACCTGGGTCTGGTTTCATAAAACAGTCGAATAAACTCAGTTGACTAATTTTTTTGACATTAGTTGTTGCACAAAGCGCTTAGTCAGCTAAAATTTCACGTTACCTGACTAAGGTTTTTAGCCTGGTACAGTTGAGGCTGATCTTATTTTACTTGACTAAACTTCAGTTCAACTAACTCAATGAGTTAGTTGAACTCAAACCATTTGAGGAAATCGATTGCCTTAAACCATTTGAGTTTGCCAATTTAAATAAAATCATTTTTAAATTTAATTGTTAAAGTTTTAGTAACTTAATTTATAGTTAATTAAACTTATGTAACTCTAGTTTATGTTTTTCAATAAAAAAGTGACAAATTTCTGGATAAAAAAATTGCATTATATTTTGGATTAAATTTTTTGATGCATTCTTTGGTTTATTTGTTGACAAAAGAAAAACAAAATCTAAAAGCACTACAACAGAATGAAAAATGCTAAAGCCCATGAACAGAACTTGCAGTTTTTCATAATGGTATAAATGTAGCAGCAGCACTCTGCGTTGTGTTGTTATGACTCCGCCCATTCGCTCCCCTCGGGACGCAAACTCACGATCTCCGGCATGGAAGTCGGACTCTCTAACCAGAAGACTAAAACCCAGGGATCTGGCCTTGTGACCAGAGAATTCTTTTGAGCTGTTGGGAGTGAGGTTTACAAACTACATCTGCACAGCGACACCTGCTGGCCTCCGTTACATAAACTCAATTAAAATGAGTGAATGGAATGCACTGGAAATACATCACCAACACTTAAATGCCCCAAAACTTTAAATGTACTTAAAGGAACTGAGTTATGACAATTCATTTTTGAGTTAGTTTAATTAATGGAAATGAGTGACGATAACTTTTGTCAATGATTGAGTTACATTTACTTAAAATGAGTGACGATAACTTTTGTCAATGATTGAGTTACATTTACTTAATTATTGTATTAAAATGGAGTGTCTGGTTTAACAGTGTGTCTTACCTCAAAAAATGGTGACTATCATGTACCACCACTTGATGGGACGCTCAAGAGCACCCCTTTTGGCTGTGGTTGCTGCAGACCATGGAAATAGACTGGAATGGACGTGCGCGCCTCAAAGTATTAGCGTTGCTCAGGACAGGAAGGCGCCATTACTAAGGGTGGAGATTTGCCGATCATCAATAATAAATTGACCGCTTTTTGGCACTAGCGTCGCTATTTCTTAACGAATTTTAATAAATGTAGGCTTGTTTTAAAGCCATTTGAAAGCTCTTTCCAATGAACCTATGCATGTGTGGGTGAAAAAAAAAAAAAAAAACTTATGTAAAATGCAGAAATTTGGGGAAATTATGACAAACTGTGCTGCTTTTCTCTCTCTATTGTCGCTATTTGTTAACAGATTTTAATAAATGTAGGCTTGTTTTAAAGCCCTTTAATTGCTCTTTCTAATGAAAATGAAAAAATGTTTTATGTAAAGTGTGGAAATTTTGGGAAAATATGTCATTCCTGTGATGTTTTTCTCCTGTCATCATAATCCTCAATGGATTTTTTTTTTATAAATGAGGCCTTGTAAGTTGTATTCAAGCTGATTAAAAGCTCTAATGAACCCATACATGCCTGGATAAAAAAATTCTTATGTATTAAAATATAAATCTGAAGTATGCCTTGTCATTGTGATCATTTACCTTGCTGTTTTTTCCACTGTAATATTATTGCAAGTCTTTTAATGACAACAACATATATATGATTTTTACTAACATTTTATTACAAGTCGATATAAAGCCATTCAGAATTTATGACTTTTGACCCTCAGTCAGGGTATAAAGTTCCTCCTCCATCCCCTCCAACCACACTGTTAAAATTTAAATGCCGCCTGTGACCACCATGTACATATCATATTAAACAACTGCAAGTACGAGGGCTGTCAATAAAGTTACGGTCCTTTTTATTTTTTTCAAAAACTATATGGATTTCATTCATATGTTTTTACGTCAGACATGCTTGAACCCTCGTGCGCATGCATGAGTTTTTCCACGCCTGTCGGTGACGTCATTCGCCTGTGAGCACTCCTTGTGGGAGGAGTCGTCCAGCCCCTCGTCGGAATTCCTTTGTCTGAGAAGTTGCTGAGAGACTGGCGCGTTGTTTGATCAAAATTTTTTCTAAACCTGTGAGACACATCGAAGTGGACACGGTTCGAAAAATTAAGCTGGTTTTCAGTGAAAATTTTAACGGCTGATGAGAGATTTTGAGGTGATTCTGTCGCTTTAAGGACTTTTCACGGTGCGAGACGTCGCTCAGCGCTCTCAGGCAGCGTCATCAGCCTGTTCAAGCTGAAAACCTCCACATTTCAGGCTCTATTGATCCAGGACGTCGTGAGAGAACAGAGAAGTTTCAGAAGAAGTCGGTTTCAGCATTTTATCCGGATATTCCACTGTTAAAGGAGATTTTTTTAATGAAAGACGTGCGGACGGGTCCGCGCGTCGGGACGCAGCCGCCGCGACGCTCCGCCACAGGAAAAACACCTCTGTTGAAAGCCTTAAGGACAAGTTGGAACATGTCCTGCCTGTTAAACAATTTCTCATATACTCACTCCACTGAAAGCCATCAAAAGCCGCCTGGATTTTACAAATGGTTATCAACACGGAGGTGTTTTTCCTGTGCCGCCGCACCGCGTCGGCTGCGTCCCGACGCGCGGACCCGTCCGCACGTCTTTCATTAAAAAAATCTCCTTTAACAGTGGAATATCCGGATAAAATGCTGAAACCGACTTCTTCTGAAACTTCTCTGTTCTCTCACGACGTCCTGGATCAATAGAGCCTGAAATGTGGAGGTTTTCAGCTTGAACAGGCTGACGACGGCGGCTGAGAGCGCTGCACGACGTCTCGCACCGTGAAAAGTCCTTAAAGCGACAGAATCACGTCAAAATCTCTCATCAGCTGTTAAAATTTTCACTGAAAACCAGCTTAATTTTTCGAACCGTGTCCACTTCGATGTGTCTCACAGGTTTAGAAAAAAGTTTGATCAAACAACGCGCCAGTCTCTCAGCAACTTCTCAGACAAAGGAATTCCGACGAGGGGCTGGACGACTCCTCCCACAAGGAGTGTTCACAGGCGAATGACGTCACCGACAGGCGTGGAAAAACTCACGCATGCGCACGAGGGTTCAAGCATGTCTGACGTAAAAACATATGAATGAAATCCATATAGTTTTTGAAAAAAATAAAAAGGACCGTTACTTTATTGACAGCCCTCGTATATATGGACATAAATATATTTAAACATTTTTGTTTCCATATCTGTATGCATGTGAATGCAGCTTAATGAAAAGAACTTATGGCGTTGAGTTATAGTCTCAGTATATCGATATTAAATTGCAACATAACGACTAAAATAGACCTTTGTTTTACATAATTACATTAAGGCTCTTGTACAGTTCATTTTAGTATTTGAGAATTTGTTTTTGTAGTTGGTGCAGTTGATGGTGAAGCACTGGCTGCCTTTTTTCCCTCATTTCACTTCTGTTTAACTGGCTCAAGGTGCTCTCTCCACCCTTAGTAATGGCCGCCGTGCAGCACGCCGCTAGTCACGTGACGTCCATTCCAGTCTCTATTTCCATGCAGCAGACAACTGTGATGTTGTGGTTGTGACACTTAACACGAGCCACCACTTGTCGCTGTTACGCTAAGCAATGTTGTGTACACAAAAAGGCTTGACAGAAGTGTAGAAGAAGAAACTGAACAGTGAAACTGCTAAGCTAAGAGATAAGTACCTCATTTTGCTGTTTTTATGGGTCCGTAAAGGTTAATAAAGCCAGTTAACGAACAAAGGCTACATAGTTCATGACAACCACCAACTCGGAAGTAAAACACCTAGAGTCAAAAATAATGCTTTTGCATGGACCACCTCTGTGCACAGGTGTAATTCCTGAAGTTGACTCATGTTTGGGCCATCCAAAATGCATGACAACATTGAGACAGTCCTTCCAGGATTTTTCCCGACTTTGACCTTTGACCTATGGCCTTGAAAATCCAGAATCTCCAGTAAAAATGTCATAATAATATATGAAAAATTATGGCCTCCTGTTTGTTCACAAACAGACAAAAACAGGGGTGAAAACATAACCTCCTCCAAATAAATATATAGAATTGCAGTGTAAATGGTAAATTTTGTTCTATTTCTCAAAAACAGCAAGAATTGGGCACTTTTTAAGCTCTGCTATTCCAAAGGCCACTTGTGTCAAGGAGGCAACCCCCCTCCCCCCTTTTGGTCACTAGTGTGCTTTAAAGAGACTTCTATGGATAGTAAGTAAAGTAAGTCTCTTTGGCTGTTCCCTTGTTTGCACTCGGGGTCGCCACAGCAAATCCAAGGTGGATCTGCATGTTGAATTGGCACAGGTTTTACGCCGGATGCCCTTCCTGATGCAACGCCACATTACAACCCCTGGCAAAAATTATGGAATCACCGGCCTCGGAGAATGTTCATTCAGGTGTTTAATTTTGTAGAAAAAAAGCAGATCACAGACATGACACAAAACTAAAGTCATTTCAAATGGCAACTTTCTGGCTTTAAGAAACACCATAAGAAATCAAGAAAAAAAAAATAGTGTTAGTCAGTAACGGTTACTTTTTTAGACCAAGCAGAGGGAAAAAAATATGGACTCACTCAATTCTGAGGAATAAATTATGGAATCACCCTGTAACTTTTCATCCCCAAAACTAACACCTGCATCAAATCAGATCTGCTCGTTAGTCTGCATCTAAAAAGGAGTGATCACACCTTGGAGAGCTGTTGCACCAAGTGGACTGACATGAATCATGGCTCCAACACGAGAGATGTCAATTGAAACAAAGGAGAGGATTATCAAACTCTTAAAAGAGGGTAAATCATCACGCAATGTTGCAAAAGATGTTGGTTGTTCACAGTCAGCTGTGTCTAAACTCTGGACCAAATACAAACAACATGGGAAGGTTGTTAAAGGCAAACATACTGGTAGACCAAGGAAGACATCAAAGCGTCAAGACAGAAAACTTAAAGCAATATGTCTCAAAAATCGAAAATGCACAACAAAACAAATGAGGAACGAATGGGAGGAAACTGGAGTCAACGTCTGTGACCGAACTGTAAGAAACCGCCTAAAGGAAATGGGATTTACATACAGAAAAGCTAAACGAAAGCCATCATTAACACCTAAACAGAAAAAAACAAGGTTACAATGGGCTAAGGAAAAGCAATCGTGGACTGTGGATGACTGGATGAAAGTCATATTCACTGATGAATCTCAAATCTGCATTGGGCAAGGTGATGATGCTGGAACTTTTGTTTGGTGCCGTTCCAATGAGATTTATAAAGATGACTGCCTGAAGAGAACATGTAAATTTCAACAGTCATTGATGATATGGGGCTGCATGTCAGGTAAAGGCACTGGGGAGATGGCTGTCATTACATCATCAATAAATGCACAAGTTTACATTGATATTTTGGACACTTTTCTTACCCCATCAATTGAAAGGATGTTTGGGGATGATGAAATCATTTTTCAAGATGATAATGCATCTTGCCATAGAGCAAAAACTGTGAAAACATTCCTTGCAAAAAGACACATAGGGTCAATGTCATGGCCTGCAAATAGTCCGGATCTTAATCCAATTGAAAATCTTTGGTGGAAGTTGAAGAAAATGGTCCATGACAAGGCTCCAACCTGCAAAGCTGATCTGGCAACAGCAATCAGAGAAAGTTGGAGCCAGATTGATGAAGAGTACTGTTTGTCACTCATTAAGTCCATGCCTCAGAGACTGCAAGCTGTTATAAAAGCCAGAGGTGGTGCAACAAAATACTAGTGATGTGTTGGAGCGTTCTTTTGTTTTTCATGATTCCATAATTTTTTCCTCAGAATTGAGTGATTCCATATTTTTTTTTCCCTCTGCTTGGTCTAAAAAAGTAACCGTTACTGACAGCCACAATTTTTTTTTCCTGATTTCTTATAGTGTTTCTTAAAGCCAGAAAGTTGACATTTGAAATGACTTTAGTTTTGTGTCATGTCTGTGATCTGCTTTTTTTCTACAAAATTAAACAACTGAATGAACATCCTCCGAGGCCGGTGATTCCATAATTTTTGCCAGGGGTTGTACATGGAGAAATGTGGCAGAGGTGGGATTTGAACCCGGAGCC
This sequence comes from Thalassophryne amazonica, assembly GCF_902500255.1. Lineage (NCBI taxonomy): Eukaryota > Metazoa > Chordata > Actinopteri > Batrachoidiformes > Batrachoididae > Thalassophryne > Thalassophryne amazonica. The sequence continues at coordinate 50,279,924 of NC_047120.1, read as the reverse complement.
TTCTGAACTGAAACCAAGTGCATTAACCACTTGGCCACCACCCCTGCTAAAGACACTTCTATGGATATGGAGCATTTTTTGGATGTTAGGATTTTACCTTTTTCTGTTTGTATCCTTTGCCGCTCTTCCCCTCTTTCTGCATATCTGTTTGTCTTGTGAATTTTAGGCTGGGCGTGGCTGACCTGCTGGCCACTCATACCTGCAATCAATCATCTACTCCAGTGCAGTTTAAAAGAACAGCTCATTCATCCACTTCTCACCAGTTCATTGACTTACCTCCTGTGGTAGACTTGGCTCTTGTTCTTTGCTGTGTGATCATTCTGATTGTGGGAACTTTTTTGAAACTGGATTTAATGCCATTTCCTGTGTTTTCTCAGTGGGGGTGCCACCTTGTTTGCCCACGCCAAGACTTCAAACTAGATAGCCTTCAAGAGCAGTTATGCTCACCATCACCACCTCATTTGGAACCAACACTGGACCACCTTGATTTTTCCACATTTTGGGAAATAAATACTTTATCATTTTTACTAAAAGCTCAGCATCCACATCTGCAATTTGGGTCCAAAAGAAACATCTGCTTAACAGCAGAAAAACAGATGAGTGGAGCATTTTGAAGGCAAATTAATTATTGCTTGTATTTTTTATTATTATTCTTCCAATAAAGTTAGATTCCCATGAATTTGCACATCAGTTGTCTGTTTCATGTCTGTCAATACTGGAGGGTTTGGAGTTACTGAATTTCAATTAATAAGCCAATTTTAAAAGAAAAATGATTTTCTCAAAACAAGAAAAATGACTATGGAGAGTTTGGAACCTCAAGTCATATACGACTTCAGTACATCACTGCAGTTTTGTACTGATCTCAAAAAGTAGATCCAAACCATGAAAGTTTAAAACTGTTTTGGCAGCTACGTTAGTTCAGTCGTAGGCTATACAGGAAACGGCGCCAAAACACAAAATTTCCTAACAACATAACATAAGATAAATGTCATTTCATCATGCCATATTGATGAGTGTGAACACAGATGAGGTAAATCCTAAACGAATGCAGTACATATTTCTAATCTGATTTTACTAGGAGTAGAAGAATATTTCCGATTCCAAAGATTCTTGATGTGCACAGAAACTAAACTTGTTCCATTTGCTTCCACAACCAATAGACCTTGAGTATTTGACACTCAAGTATTATGTACTTCAAACTGTGTGGAAGCGTTCACTGCCTTTCAGAAATGAATGTAGCACTCTTGTAGTGCAAAACTCAGTCTGAAAACATGTACCTGTTTGTACGCGCATCCTCGACAACTCAACTCAAATGCCTCTGTGCATATGTATGTGCTTTCATTTACATGCACGTAGGCGTTTCTCTGAGGGGTTAGCTCTTGTCAAACTCTACCTTTTCTTACACCTGAAGCCACGACTTTCTCTGAAGCTCCTCACACACACACACACAAATGCACACCTGGGCTTTGTATTTGTGCCGTTTCCCGCCGGTTGTAGTCATGAATGAAACATGAATGTTCACTGCTGATTTCGACTTGAAAAATTCTCTTCCACTTTGTCTCTGTCCAGGGATGATGAAATCCCTGTGATTTAAAACCGCTGCATGTGACACACAAACAGATGTGACCGAGTAAAGCCAAGGAGTAAGACCTAAAGCTACAGTGTGTAGGATTTAGTGTCACCTATACTCAACAAAAATATAAACGCAACACTTTTGGTTTTGCTCCCATTTTGTATGAGATGAACTCAAAGATCTAAAACTTTTTCCACATACACAATATCACCATTTCCCTCAAATATTGTTCACAAACCAGTCGAAATCTGTGATAGTGAGCACTTCTCCTTTGCTGAGATAATCCATCCCACCTCACAGGTGTGCCATACCAAGATGCTGATTAGACACCATGATTAGTGCACAGGTGTGCCTTAGACTGCCCACAATAAAAGGCCACTCTGAAAGGTGCAGTTTTGTTTTATTGGGGGGGATACCAGTCAGTATCTGGTGTGACCACCATTTGCCTCATGCAGTGCAACACATCTCCTTCGCATCATCCGTGAAGAGAACACCTCTCCAACGTGCCAAACGCCAGCGAATGTGAGCATTTGCCCACTCAAGTCGGTTATGACGACGAACTGGAGTCAGGTCAAGACCCCGATGAGGACGACGAGCATGCAGATGAGCTTCCCTGAGACGGTTTCTGACAGTTTGTGCAGAAATTCTTTGGTTATGCAAACCGATTGTTTCAGCAGCTGTCCGAGTGGCTGATCTCAGACGATCTTGGAGGTGAACATGCTGGATGTGGAGGTCCTGGGCTGGTGTGGTTACACGTGGTCTGCGGTAGTGAGGCTGCTTGGATGTACTGCCAAATTCTCTGAAACGACTTTGGAGACGGCTTACGGTAGAGAAATGAACATTCAATACATGAGCAACAGCTCTGGTTGACATTCCTGCTGTCAGCATGCCAATTGCACGCTCCCTCAAATCTTGCGACATCTGTGGCATTGTGCTGTGTGATAAAACTGCACCTTTCAGAGTGGCCTTTTATTGTGGGCAGTCTAAGGCACACCTGTGCACTAATCATGGTGTCTAATCAGCATCTTGATATGGCACACCTGTGAGGTGGGATGGATTATCTCAGCAAAGGAGAAGTGCTCACTATCACAGATTTAGACTGGTTTGTGAACAATATTTGAGGGAAATGGTGATATTGTGTATGTGGAAAAAGTTTTAGATCTTTGAGTTCATCTCATACAAAATGGGAGCAAAACCAAAAGTGTTGCGTTTATATTTTTGTTGAGTGTATATACAATTATAGACTTTTGATGATGGGGCTTGGATGGATGAGGTGTATGGATGGGGTTGGATGAGGTGTATGGATGGGGTTGAAATGGGGTTTGGATGAGGTGGTTGGATGGGGTTGGATGAGGTGTATGGATGGGGTTGGATGAGGTGTATGGATGGGGTTGAAATGGGGTTTGGATGAGGTGGCTGGATGGGGTTGGATGAGGTGTATGACCAGGTCCGCATAATCACGGGTACACTGAAATCAAAAGTCTATAACTGCTTTATTATATGGTAAACAAGAAAATTGGGAATTTGTCAAACATTCTAAAACTGAAAAATCAAGCTCAAGTTTCAACTCTTTATTATTAGTCATACTGCACCAACTGACATCCCATCGATCGACTGGAGATGCCTGTTAAGTCCATGACAAAGAGTCATCAGGCTTGTTTTCTTATAAAGTTCGCCATTTGCCTGTCTAGCTTTCGCCTAAAATTGACCGAGTACTCCATCAAGCATCCGTCTGTCATAAGTTTCAAAGTTGGGCGCATGTCCCTTTTCAGTGACGTACTTGCGAAACAGGTTGGCTGCTGACTGTATTTCTGTGGTTGTTCTTCACATCTTTTTCGTGTAAAATTCGTTTTAAGTCAGCTTCGCTAACAGATGCAAACCTGTCTTCTGCCATCTTGTCAACAAACTGACAGCCAGAGTAGGTGTTGTATCGCATTATCTGATTGGCCATTATTGACAGAAGGCGTCACTCGATTAGCTAGCGCTACGCTGGACGCGAGGTGTACTCGTTTCGCACGCGCAGCCTACTCAGCTCCACCAGCGGTCAACTCGTCATGTGGTACAGCTCAGAAAGTGGTGAATGAGCCATTCAGAAGTTGGAAAAATCCCATACCATATAATAATTGATGAGGTTGCAGTTGGCATTATGCCATAGTCAGTCATGATTTTCTTTGGAGAAATTGTGCATAGTGCAAGTTTTGAATTTTGCACCACCACTCAGCTTCATAGTTGAGTGCAATAGGCTTGCATCTCCCATGCGCCTTCTGGCAGACTAGCTGAACTTTCAGGTCATCTTTTGAAGAAAATGCTCCTCCATACCGCTTCATTGTGAAGCTGGCTAACTGATGATGTAAAATGCAAAACGTGTACTATGAACAATTTCTCTAAAGAAGCCTGTAGGTACTTCAGGATTGTCTGAGTGACTTTCCTCACGAGTCTCCTACTTGCACATTCACTCTCCAGACAGGTTTATAAGGGTGATTCTTTAACTACGGGCACTATTGGCCTTGTAAATGTAATTTCCACCACACCATTGCCTTACAATATAAAGCGCCTTGGGGCAACTGTTTGTTGTGATTTGGCGCTATATACATGTGCTCTGATGTCACTGTTTATCTCCATAGAAACTACCCAAACAATCTTTCATACAAACTGTTTAAAGGGACATTACAGTGTTGTGGTGGAAATTATGGCAATAGTGTGGGACAACTACATTTTGTTTAAAAAAAAAATCACAACAGTTGTATGACATTGAATACCCCAATTATGTTTTGATTATTTTACTGATATTTTATTCAGAGATATTTTAAAACATTAGAAAAAACGTTTCTTTACCATTCATTTTTATCATTGAAGATCAAAAGTCTGGGTGTGGGACAAGCACAAAACGGTAATATTTGCATATAATGATGCTGAAAAAAGGTGAAAAAGTCATCATAGACTACTAGAACAAATTTCTTAACACATTTTCATTGTAAAGATAACTATAAAAGTGTGAAATTTCCCCTTTTTTTCTGTTTTTCATACAATATGATCAAAGGACATAATAAGTGCCCGTAGTCTAAGAATCACCTATAAAGAGTACTCTGCTGTTTGTATTTCTTCATAATTGATGTAAATGAAGTCCAAGACATAGTCAGTGACTTGGAAATGAATCCATCCCCTGATTTGTCTGAAGAAAACTGGCTGTGAAAAAGGATGATAAACCTCAGTTACAGTAAAAGGTGCAATTACTTATGCAACCCATCATCTTGGCTTTTATATTTTTATTTCATTTATGTGATGTTGTAGAGATTTAAGAACAAGAGTGATGTGCAGAACTGTAGTAACTGCAGAGGCCTAAAGGTGATCAGCCACAGCATGTAATGGAAAGAGTAGTAGAAGCTAAGCTTACATAGTAGGTGAAGATCTGTCAACAGCAATTCAGTTTCATATGTCAAGAAAGAGCACTACAGATGCAATGTTTGCTCTGGGGGTGCTGATGAAGAAGTATAGAGAAGGCCAGAAGGAATTGCATTGTGTGTTTGTGGATTTAGAGAAAGTTTATGAGGGTGCAAGAGAAGAATTATGGGTGTCTGCAGTGGCAAAGTAGTATGTAAGGGTAGTACAGGATATGTACAAGGATAGTGTGACAACGGTGAGATGTGGAGTTGGAATGACATTCCTTCAAGGTGGAGGTGGGATTACACCAAGGATCAGCTCTGAGGCCTTTCTTGTTTGCAGTGGTGTTTGACAGGTTGACAGATGAGATCAGACAGGAGTCTCCATGGACTAGATGTTGCAGATGACATTATGTTACGTAGTGAGAGTAGAGAGCAAGTTGAGCCTAGTCTGGAGATGTGCAGATATGCTCTGGAGAGAAGGGGAATGAAAGTCATTCACAGCAAGACTGAGTACATGTGTGTGAATGGGCGGGAGCTCAGGGGACTAGTGCGGTTACAAGGAGTAGAGGTGGTGAAAGTAGATGAGTTTAAATACTTGGGGTCAACTGCCCAAACTAATGGAGAGTGTGGTAGAGAGGTGAAGAACAGAGTGCAGGCAGGGTGGAGAGGGTGTAGAAAGGTGGCAGAAGTGATTTGTGACCAAAGAATATCTGCAGGAGTGAAGGGGAAAGTTTACAAGACAGTAGCGAGACCAGCTATGCTGTACGGCTTAGAGACTGTGGCACTAACAAAAAGACAGGTGGCAGAGCTGAAGATGTTATGATTCTCTTTGTGAGTGACAAGAATGGACAAGATTAGGAACAAACATATCAGAGGGACAGCTCAGGTGGGACAGTTTGGAGACAAAGTCAGAGAGGCGAGATTGAAATGGTTTGGACATGTGCACAGAAAGGGCCCAGGGTATATAGGGAGAAGGATGCTGAGGATGGAGCCACCAGACAGGTGGTGGCAGAGGAGGGAGGCCAAAGAGGAGGTTTATGGGTGTGCTGAGGGAGGACATGCAGGTGGTTGGTATGACAGAGGAAGATACAGAGGACAGAGTGAGATGGAAAAGATAGATCAGCTGTGGCGACCCCTAAGGGGAGCAGCCTAAAGAAGGAGAAGATGTTGTAGAAATCTGAAGGATTTAAAGAGCATCATTTTAGGAATATTTATATACAGAAGCCTCATTTTTATTTTTTGATGTACCAGTCATTCACTTCAGGACATGACAAATGGTAATGAAAACAAAAAGCGTTGCATATGTATTTCTGCTGATTCTAAATATCAACTTTTCTGTATATAACCGTTGGCCTGTGACCTAAAATTTTAACCATTTTTCTCAAACTCAATTCATGTTGTCCTTGGTGGGAGAACTGAGGGTCATCCCACCAAGTTTGATCAAAATCAGATCAAAACCTTTCAAGTTATTTTGTGCAAAATGACGGACACGCAGAGTCAAAAACCGTACCACCTTTGTGCACGGGTGTAATTCTTAAGTTGACTCAAGTTTGGGCCATCCAAAATGCATGACAACATTGAGACAACAGTCTGTCCATATTGGGAGAATGTCAGCCCATAAGGGACAAATCCTCTGCTTTATTGGAGAAATGTAATAAAAAACGATTGCATTTTCCACAATCGTAGTTCCTCAGTAGCTGTGGTAATATGCTGTGTAATACGTTGTGGCAGAGAAAGGATCTAATCTTGTTTGACAGTAAAAAAAAAAACAAAAAACAAAAAAAAGTCATGTCTCTGCAGCGCTGCGTAATACACAATGCTGACCTGCTCCAACCACTGGGGGAGCTGCTGCTTCATGTACTCTCTCGTAACTACATGTAAAAACTCAAAAGTTAATAATGACGTACAAACTGGCAAGGAAACCCACAAAACACACAAGTAGTATATGGATGGACAATAGGCATGGGACCAACACACTCAATTTTCTCTTATCCCCTTTACTTGTCGAAATGCAATTAGACAAGCAGGTGTTGGAGGAGGCACTTGGCACCCACACGCTTCCATTTCAGCACCACTTTCATAACCGCGGCGCTCGGCTCCGCTGAGCCGCTTTGACCCCCGACTCGTCCTCGTCCCTCTCCAACGTGCGAGTCACATCCCACCCGCCTACGCCAAACAATTCATTTCCCCCGATGACATGTGACCCTAATGGAAGCGTCCCGCTCCCTCCCGCGCAGCCATTACGCCGCTTGCGCTCACCTCAACCTCACTGCCTTATGAAGCCGCTGAAAATTTGTTCTGAAAATCCAACGCATGTGTTACTTTGACTGGATTCTCAATTATTTCTGAAGTGTTTTAAAGCAAACACAGTCTAGAAAATATTGCAATGTACAAGTTTCATGTCTGCTACTGGGTTTGTTTTTATTCCCATGCGTCCGTCCACACTGTAAAACCCGCTATTTAACATTTGTTGAAAGTGATTACATAAAGAATTTTGTGTGGCACCAACTAATGTTTTTAAGTTCAAGGAATGTTTTTTTAGTGAGTGACTTAAAAACATTACTTTGTGGTACTTAAAAAAAAAAAAATGTTTCAACACATTTTTGAGTTTAATTAACTTAGCAGTTTTACAGAGCATGTGCAAATAAAATAACTCAAGAGATTTGAACCAGTTTGGACAAAAATTTGGGGAAATGACTAATGGTGAGCCAAGCAAAATTATTACTTTTTTTTTTTTTTTTTTTTTTTTTTAAAGGAAGGGGGGAAATGGTTAAAATTCATGGTCAGTGGTCAAAGACAAAAATTTTGGCCCAGCCATCTTCACTCTCATTTGTTCATTCAAAATAATCAAATTTAAAGAAAGATTTTTCACAATCCAAGAAAACTGTTATATGGCTGGGGGGGGCCTGGCTGCCGGTTTGTTTCTGTCTTTTGGTTTTCCTCCCAGGTGGCGTGCGTTTGGGACTGAGTGGCTGTGTTGCTGAGGCTGTCAGGACCTCACCCTGATCACCTGCGACTCGTCAGGACTCACAGCTGTGGTGCATCTGGATGGATTGGAACATGTTGGCATTTAAGACTGGAGTGC